>NC_060240.1:1950000-2250000 GCF_021155785.1 Neodiprion fabricii | reverse complement strand
TTGATTCTTTGGTTTTTTTTTTTGTTCACATTCGGCGCACGATAAAGCCTTGAGCGAATTGACTCTGTAAGGCGATAAGAGAATTTTGTGCCGGAATAATGAATTTTCTTCGATGTTGTACAATGACATATGTGTAAGTCACATGACATTCGTTTAGAGACAGAAATTTTATTGCAGTCGATCGTCGTATAAGTGTTCGTGCGATAAGAGGGATCGCGATCCATCGAATACATAATCCTGTTATTATTTGTTTATTTTGTTTTCCTCAATTCGACGCACTGTGCAAGATAAATGATTCTCTTTCGCGCGAAGAAGGCCTGCAGTGTTGAGAATACCGTATATTTTTAATTTTATATTTATTTTTTGGGTATATACATACATATGTATATATATATTTATATATATATATATAAAATATATACACACATGCACGCGCGCGCGCGCGCACACACATACACATGCATATATATGTATATATCTAATATAATTAAGACGAAACGTGGAACGTGAACGTGCAATTAAAATACACCCTACATAAGTATATTCAGTGAAAAAGCAAAACCTGTACGGTGGGTAAAGTGAGAGACTTTGGTGAAGAGCTGTACGCACACTTTGAAGTTTACTACCGTCATTGGGCCTAGATTTCTCTTCTCTACTTCTTAGTTGTTTTCTTCTTCTTGTTCGTCGTCATCGTCGTCCTCGAGGTTGTTTCAGTTGTATATATAATACGCTTTATAAAATACATCATTTCACATCTGGATGGGAGCCATAAATTCGCGTAGTATGGATTTCGAACAGGATCCAGGACTCACCGCTATCTTGCAATATTTGATCAGAAGGTTTGCAACCAATATACATAATCTCGCAATATTTCGGATTTTCCTACGAGTGTCAACCTAACCTAACCTCACCATACGTACCCCGTTATTCTTTAGTCAACTTTGACAACAGTAACAGATTTTTTATTTACGAAGTATTTCAACTTGGCATGCAGGCGTACGTAGAATTTGTTCTCGGAAAACTGGTTCACATTTTTATGCACTCATTAACAGCTGACTTCTTACAGATGAACGAAACTGTGTTGAGAATTGTCATTTTCATTTCCATGCAGCAAAATTATATAAACGGAGGAAATTCTAAACTGAGAAAAACTAATTTGATTTGATATTTATGTTTTATTGTTCTTTTCTTCAACAGTGGGCAGGTACATATCATATCTTCGGATCAGGATGACTCTGACGAAGAGTACGGCAGTTCGCAACCGCCCAGAGTGACGACAAAACCTAACACATCGATTCTCGACGTAAGAAAGTTCGATGAACTTCAAACATAACAAATTTCACGCTTGTGTGTGGGTTGTTATTATGTATGTTGATTTGATTTATTTTTTTTTAGAAGAGTGAAATAAGTCTGGCAACAAAACAGGCTTGCGGACTTGGCGACACCGGCGGTAAACCAGCCACGTCGATTACTTCTATGATACAAAAAAGAGCTGTAGGGCCAGGATTTAGTGCAGGACAAAAATGTAGAATAGCCAGCAGTTTTCTACCAAACAAAATGCGTCAAGTGGCTAAATACAGCAGCAAGGCTTTCTGTGGATCGCATTCCAAAGATGGGAGATTTTTCCTTACCGCCAGTCAAGGTCAGCCTGTTAACAACATTCCATATCACAGTTTGGAAACTTGATCTGCGGTCTATACCTATTTTCATATGTAAAATGAATATATGTTGAAAAAAATTTATTTTCAGATCGATTTTTACGTCTTTACCACACACAGGATGGAGAATTTTTAGAATTCAAAAAGATTCCGGCACGTGACGTTGGATGGAGTATTCTAGACACAGCTTTCAGTCCCGATGGCAACTACATTGTATATTCTAGTTGGTCCGAATGCCGTGAGTGAACTTTTCATGAACAATTACATGAGCATGGTTGAAACATAGTCAAACTATCGATAAAACTTAGCACGAGCTACCGTTAATAATATTTGATTATCTTGCAGTATACTTGTGCCCCGTTTATGGTGATTCTGTGATCCAAGAATCCCTCTCGTTGTGTCCAGAAGACCGGAGATTTTGTATATTTTCTCTAGTATTCTCTAGCGACGGCAGGGAAATACTTGGCGGTGCTAATGACGGATATCTATATGTATACGATAGAGAATGTCATCAACGTGCTCTTAGGGTAAGTTACTCGGATGTAACGAACGACTAGCTAATTGAAGTTGCCTGCTTTAATCCAAGGTAATATTTCCAGATCGCGGGTCATGGTGACGATGTAAACACAGTTGCCTTTGCAGACAACACGTCACAAATTTTATACAGTGCAGGAGATGACGGTCTTTGCAAGGTAAGAAGGTTTATTTTCGGTAAACAACATTTTTCATCTCGATTCTTATAATCGGTTTTTCTTCTTCAATGATTTCTTAGGTTTGGGACAGAAGAACGTTGAGCGAAACCGATCCTCACCCTGTAGGTATTCTCGCAGGGCATATGGACGGAATAACTTATATCGACCCACGAGGAGACGGCAGATATTTGGTAACAAACAGTAAAGATCAGACAATCAAGTTATGGGATGTCAGAGCATTCTCGGACCAAAATGCCGAGCTAAACACACGCAAGGCCGTCGCTACTCAAAATTGGGATTACAGGTGGCAGCGAGTACCAAAAAGTTGTAAGTTGCGATGGAAAAGGCATACCTTAATTTCACTCCGGCATACATAGATTACTCATTTGCGAATTGTGTAAATGGTTACCGTTCCATTTTCCTTAGTATATCAATAATTAAGTTTCTTCACCTGTTGCAGTGTATAAAGTAAAGAATATGCTCGAAGGAGATACAAGCGTGATGACGTATCGAGGGCACTCCGTGTTGCAGACTTTGATACGTTGTCATTTTTCACCGGCCGCGACAACGGGTCAGAGATATATATACACGGGTTGTGCGACGGGAAAAATAATAAGTGAGTAAATCATCAGAAATTTCTCTATTTCATCATAGTATTAACATTGTTACACAGTGTTATCAGTGATTTTCACAGTATGTTGATATAATCGTATGTTTCAAAACATTACACATGTAACGTTACAGTATATGACGTGTTGACTGGTGTAATAGTCAATGCTCTCAATGGACACAAAGGCTGCGTCAGAGATGTCAGTTGGCATCCGTTTCATCAAGAAATAGTATCGACTTCTGTAAGTGGTTGATATTTTTCTTAAAAGACAAAGTTACCTACGAATCCCTTCCTTTGCGATATAAAACAAGATCTTTTAATCTCCATTACAGTGGGACGGAACAATAGGGAGTTGGCGGTATGCAGGCGGAACTTCACTCGACAGTTCAGACTCCGATGACGACAATGATACATTATTGCGGCCGCGTGCATTAAGACGTAGCCAAAGAATAGCTGCCCAACGTGCGAAACACACAGTGGCCTGTTAAGTAGGTAAACGAAATTGCTACGTGGCCAGGTAACACATACGTTTGGGATGGGCTGGTTCTATTCCCAGAGAAAAAAAAAAAAGTGATTAAAATATCCGACACCTGGACTGTTGGATAATAAGTAAAAGTAGATTTTTTACAAGACTGAGCGTACTTTTATTTCTTTTTTGCGTTTCTTAAACAGCGTCAAAGAATCAGCCCATTTTCACGAGTAACATTATATTAACACAATAAATGGATAGAAAAAACAAAACATTAGAAAAAATTACAAGCAAAAAAAAAAAATCGTTGAAAAAAAATTATTTTTCGTGTTTTTTCGGACTGGGCTTCCCCTACGATACCAATATTGTTACTAACTTTTTTCATAACATCTAGAATGCGGCAGTGTGTTGAGACTAATTAACCAATACCTTCTTTTACGTCTTATATGCGAACAGCGAGTGTTGAGAAAACAAAGAAACAACAATGTTCCCAGAGATATTTTATCATCACCATTTAGAACCCTCTGTTACGTTCCATTTCAAGCATATTCAAACTTATCCATCCATGAAATGAAATGTTCGTTTGAATAAAATATTTTGAAGAAAGATTTTCGTAGAAGTGTGAATTAAAAAAAAAAGTAAAAAACGTAAAAGGGTAATGAAAAGTATAAATATCCACCACAAGTTTGAGTTTATAAAATGGAGGGAAGAAACAAGTTGAGCGATACAGACACGCTTCCACTAGTTAGTCCAGATTGTTTAGAAATGAAATCAATTTAATGCACTAAGTACGGCATGTAAAAATTTTTGGAGTTAAGCATTTAATCAAACTCTAATCTAATTATCGATAAGAATTACATCTGATCGTCGTGCCATGACAAGTGTTACGGACCACGGAGTATCGGTATTGCTACACCTAATTTTCTCGCTGTGTTGGCATTTGTTGGTCTCAGTGTACTAAATAATTTTGCTATACATTAAAATTCCGTTCGGTGCCTAATATTAAGTAAACATAAAACTCTTGAATTTGACATTCGAGGTAATACTTTCCAAGCTTTGTAAAAAAAATTTATTGAATCTAAAGGGATACGCCAAAACGAAGACGTCTTGTTAACTTACTTTTCATGTAAGTATCCTTTTTTTACCCACGAAAAGGATAACAAGAAAACAAAAAAAAAAAAAAACGCAAAAACAGAAGAAAATGCAATTTTCTGCAACTCTGTAATGATGTATATATGTAGTTTCTAAAACCATATGAAATAAAAGATAGTTTAGAAAGTGAAAAAGAAAATGTCAGCATATCCTTGTAATTCTCTTATTATTGTCGTTGTTGTTGTTGTTATTACAATCATAATTTAATCAGCTAATTCATTATCTGATGATATTTCATTGAACAGCAAAATATAAAGTTGCATTGCATAATAATTATTAGTTTGAATGAAATTTACAAAATGAAAACAATTTCTTATTCTGTCAATTTTGAAAGACTGAAGTAATAATCGATTCAACGAAGTAGTTGGATGAATTCTTCTCTTTTTAGCAATTGCTTTTTAATATCAAGTAAACAAAAATATTTATCAAGTCTAACGACAACTTTTTTTATGCGTTGAATTTGTATATTATTCAGTTTTTTTTTTTTTTTTCATTCAACAAAGGTATAGCTTCCCGCGTACGATACCTAGATATATGTGTGATTGAAAAAAGTTAGTTACAAATTGAAGAAACGCTGGATTAAAAAAAAAAAAAAAAAAAACAACAAAAAAAAATACCATGATAACAAGTCATATGGCTGTGATACGAGAATTAAAAAAAAAATCAGTTTACGTGACTGTATGATTTGCTGTACCGTGTCTGCCAGTTTAAGACTGTATCTATAACGTGTATAATATATTGTCAAAAGTATCAATCACAATTTGTAAGTTTAATACTTGATAGTGGTAAATGAAAATGAAAGCAGCTTTGTATTACACACGGACAGACGTTAAATATGCATCTACACAACGTACATTTGATGTTAAATATTAACGGTAAAAACTAGTCACAGAGTAATGTAACGAAGTAAATGAAACAACGTATGTATTAAATCTTTCGAACAGTGAGTAACGGAGGAGGTGTATTTGATAGGTATTATATTTTAAAACCTTAGCCATTGTCTTGCGTAAATTGTGAAATGAGAAAAAATCCCATTCCACGTATATGAAATTCAACAAATGATATCGTTATATTTCTAATTTCGTAAAAAATAGATCTCTGTGTGAAGATAAGAACTTGGTCATGAGTACTGAGTGAAAAAGAAATATGGTACAGACAGGGACCAGATTTTTCATTGTAAAACGAATCGAATTGGCGGTAATAGATGTTCTTCTTTTGGTTAATAATGCCAATCAGCCGGCTGACACGGACAAGAGTAACAGCATTCGGCTAATCAATAAGGAAATCTATTGTCTCGAATAATGAGCCGTTGTTCTCATTGTGCGATTAATTTTTATTTAACCATCAACGAAGTGGACAATTTCGCAGATTCAGTGACATGGTAGAAACATAATGTAAATACGGGGTGTTTAATTAGTTATGCCTTAAGTTACGTACCGTGCAGCTAATGCAGTCTAATGCTCAAGCTGTATATGCATATATATGTATATATATATATACAATATGTGTGTGTGTGTGTGTATGTATGTATGTATGATATGTTTGTGAATATTACGGCATAGTGATATTTGATACTGATAAAGAAAAGAAGTGAAGAGATGAGAAGCAAAAACAAAAACTCACTCGGTATCTTAAAAAAAATTGATAATACTAAAATTACGCGTATCTTTAAATAACAGAATGGAAAAAATCGCTTGTATGATTCACATGCGTATTAACTAATAACAGTATAATACGTATGTTGTTGAATTTATAAAAAAAAAGTAAATATAAAAGGGTGCTGCTTTCTCTCTACAATTTTAAACTCGTACCTCACTGCTTTTCTGTGTAATATAATAAAGTTACTGACCTCTGTTAGAATTTTATCAACTGGTGTGAGAACGAGAAATAGAATTGGCTTGTGAAATCCCGTTTCGAACAAATAAGTATGCAATTAACCACTTCTATCATTTGTACAGAGCGGTTATCTAGTTTTTAAATGTAATTCTTTTAGCGGGGAGAAAAACAAAGAGAGCGGTACTCTTTTCTTCTTTATTCTAAAAATACCGTCTAAGATAGCCTAAATAAATTGAATGATTTTCGTTGTATATGTGGAGGTTCCTGCGAAGTTTTGTCGTCGTAATAAGTTATAATGCTGATAAATTATTTTCCCCGAAGAGCCTTCTTTAATTTATATAATTACATAGTCATACGATTAACAATTTATCGGGTATATAATATAATGTGAATATTATGGTACATAAATATACATTTACTCTATTATTAAAAGCATTAATAATCGTTTTTAGGTAAAAATCATACTAATCTACTTGTTTATGTCATATCTGACGCGCAACACGCTCTATAAGATTAAAAAAATCAAGAAATAAAACAATAACGTTACAGTAATAAACATAAGTAAGAATTTTATGATGATCCGGTTCATTTATTCCTTTAACCGATTTATTTATTTATAACAGACCAAATTCCGCAGTTTCAATTCGAGCGAATTTGCGCTTTGGTTGTTGAATTAATTCGGTGTTTTCACCGATTATTAATATCTCTATTGAAAAATTATCTCATCAGTAATAAACAATTACTGGATCTCTAGATAGTACGTAAGGCCCTCTACCTTAGGTATGACCCAAAGGTATGATCCTTTTACAGAAGCCATATAAGACGCGTGTTCTTAATTTTATTAGTTTAATGGATCACCTAGATATCTTGAAGCCCTAATACACGACGGAATCCACTGGAGTGAGGCATTTCACGTTCTCGAACGAAGCCTGTAAAAAAATTTCCGGTTATCTAACACGAAGGCATGCTTTTCTAACATGTGACGCAAAACTCATTCCCGAATCTGAATATCTTTGAATGTGTTAAAAATGGCCGCCGTTAACGCGCTTGGAATTTTATTTTTATCGTACGATCTCTTCCATCACTCGTCGGTTATCAAGACTCGTTCAACTCGAAACAAAATTATGGCAAGAATGATTCAATCACTATTTCATCTTTTACGGGAGGCTAGAAATTTGAAACACTGCTTACGAAATGATCGGCAAAAGCGTCGAAATTCTAGAAAGATCAACGTACTATATTGTGACAGATTTAATATTACCGATTGCAGAAAACAAACCTTCAGGAATGGCTAATACAGTGTATGTAGTCACGTATTTAATCAGATTACCAAATCTAAAATGCTTAAATATCCCCTGGAAGTATCAGATCCTTACCGCTGCCGGTAACGTAATTAATTCCAGTTGAATAAAACCGTGTCGTGCGGTAAATATGGGAATCGAGAGATTTTGCAACGAGTTTTACAATATTTATCGGATACACGCAGGTGTGCAGATGTCGGAATAAATTTTCATTAGGGGTTGACGAATCGGGTCAATGTTGCTGGGAGATGTAGATACGTACTTGAGGCACAGGAGATTAATTTACGGTGTCGTGGCGATCCTAACGCACTGACCGCCTTCTTGCCTTTCCTCTTTTTACCTTTCTATAATACCTGCGATACACATTGCACGTATGGATGGGGTCTTATGAAATTCGCAACCTTATGTTTCACGTTCGATCGACTACGGCTAAAGTATCAATGAAGTTTTATGCCGATATAAAAAATAGGGAAAAGAATCGATATCGCTCGAAGAGGATGGAATAAAATTTTTATTTTACAAAATATAAGTTTACAAGGTAATTCCTGGGTCGGGGGTGAAATCAAAAATTTATATTATCCGTTCAAAACAGTTTCATTACACGAAATTTTTAACCCGCAGTAATATACCAAGAAACAATCCGTTTGAAAAGGCGAATAACTCGAGGTGTACGAATTTGCTGATTCTGCTACATTAATACAAATTTTTGCAAGGTAGTATAAATGTTCGTAATGCGAATAATCTTTCCCTGCATTCGAACGCCAATCGTTTTTTTTTTTTTTTAACTCGCTTACGTACAATAATAAATACGTAAAACAGAAATTCATATCTTATATTTTTTACATCTTATTTTAAGAATCCTGCATTGAGTAATTTCTTATTATATGATAACAATAGTAATAATATTATAAATTTTCAATACATTTATGTGTCAATTACATATACTACACTACGTATTTTCGCTCGTCGATGCAATTTGTCTATGGCTTAATTAATTGCATACGTAATTGCAGCTACACGCATACACGGAGATAAAGGAATTCTTGAAACACGAAAATAAATTTTGTCAGAGTCCATTCCCTTGTTCGTTTAAATACGATTACTTCAATTGGACAATTTCGATTTATTAGGTAGTTTGTCAAAATGATTTAGTCAAGCGAATTCCTTGATTCAACAAAAATGGCTTTCTTGTCGTGATCGAACGAGTAGCGAATATA
Source organism: Neodiprion fabricii (assembly GCF_021155785.1). Taxonomy (NCBI): domain Eukaryota; kingdom Metazoa; phylum Arthropoda; class Insecta; order Hymenoptera; family Diprionidae; genus Neodiprion; species Neodiprion fabricii. The sequence goes on along the minus strand of NC_060240.1, from coordinate 2,241,065 downwards.
TTCATCGTAAGTATCGGTATACTAGTACTGTAAACGGCCACTAGGCGGTGAACTTTCTCGCTATGAAAGTAGCTTCAGAGATTGTTATAAAACTGGGTAGTCGGGCTCGTAATCAGATTCGGCTAACGTGCATTAAATTCGCTATCAGGTTAACTGATCCAAGTCAGGAATGCGCAATACCCATGATCATTCAAAGGCATGATTTATTTACATATTAAGTCCGACAAAAGTAGTTTACCGTATTTGACTATAGCATTTAGTTTAATCAAACGAATATCACATTACTGAAATAAATCCTTTCCCTCCGTGTATAGATCGCTTATGTGCATTTGCAGATCGGTTATGTTAATACGCGACGAATGAACGTTTGATAATAAATCGTAAAGCAGGCATTGGTAATGACTGCAATGATTTATGTACATAATTTTCTTATTTGTTCTCTATTCTTCACCCTTTTTATCACCGTTCTATTTAATGGTGATTGACGTACCGTTTTACCCTTATAAATTATATACGTTGCATTATACACACGGGCAATTAATATTCGTTAGGAAGAAAAGAAGAAACAAAAAAACACCGTCTTATATCTGGTTCTGCGATCTTGAATGACCTATCGGAATACATATTTCAATAATGACATACGAAAGAAAGTATTTATTTAGCTAGGGGTTTCGATGAGATGATTACACAAGCTGATAATATCATTTAAATCAGTTTGTTTTGTATATGTTTCTTTTTTTTCCGATCATTTTGACCATTTTTTTCCCAAACCAGTCGTCAGTATAATTTTTCGAAAGTTGTGCTATCTACAATCGAAACGATATAATATGTATACTTATTCCGCATTTCACTCAATGATTTTCGAAACGTTGTACCGACATAAATATCTAACGATGACATATAGTTTTCGCATATTCATTATCAATTTATAAAGTAGAAGAAGTTTGCAGATGTAGATCACATTATTATTATTATTGTTGTTATTATTATTATTATGTATAATTACCATTATACTCGATTAAACTGCTCCGTTCGATCGTACTCTTGGGACAAGGCCTTGAAGTATAGTAAACAGCATCATTAGTTAACATACTATATTAACATTTCGACATAGGTTCGTCGGCTATATTATACCTGTATAATTGAATCCGTGAGAACGAGTTGGACGATTTTATTTCGGAGACGTCACAACGATGAGTGATTTTAGACGTCCTCGTAACTAGTTCGCGATTATTATGTAAGCTAATCGATGAGGATAATTGAGAAAGGATCAAACGTGTTTTGTTTACGCTAGCAGTATATGGATGTATTGCATAATTCTGAAACGTTATCATATTAGAGGTGGCATTGGTCGGTACAAGAACGATCTGGCCGGTATATAAATTATATAACAGCTAATTATAGTACGTAACAGCATTGGTATATATAATTGCAATTTGTAAAATTTATTTCCTGTGACGCAATAACCTTATACGTGAGATCGCTAATCAAGAGCATTTTTTATTCGTCTGGTAGCGGGTGTGTTTTACTATTTAAATATTTTGTTCGTACTTTTATTTATTTTTTTTACCGTATACCTATAATGTTGTACAACAAGGTTACGCGTACATGTTATAATCTGTAGTTTCCTAGCAATTTATGCGTTTCGTGTCGACCTACGAATATTCTGTTTGCTCTTGTCCTTTTTTTTTTTATTTTTTTTTCTTTTTCTCTCCGTTACAGCGTGTAACGTGCTCGGAAACTGTAAAAATTATCCAAATCGATTCTTTTTATTCTTCCCCGATCAATCGAGTGTAATCGATTATTTTTCAAACTCGATTATTTTTTCTTTACAATTGATTTTTGATTTTTAATCCCATGAACGATGCAATACAACGTTCATCAGTTTACATGATTAAATTATGAATTATTATCATTGTCTTACTAATTACTAACTACACATATCTGATATAACAAGTGAAATATAAATTAATATTTTTATACCTGAAATTGATAAATATTTTTAACGAAACCGTGGATAATCAAAAAACTTTTCTACCATCAAAGCTACATGCTTAATTTTACGTAATTTTAATTTCAAATTCGTCGTTTAAGAAAAAGAAAGAAAATGAAACAATGGATTAATTTTTACCGATTCAATCGAGTCGTGTTCGCTTATTATTTTATTCTTGACTCGATTAATCGACTTTTTTTTTTTTTTTGTATTAAGACGGGGAAAAAATTGAATGAATCGTGTTCCGTCGGTGGCTTTATCGGTTTTCATCCCTGAACCGATGGATGGAAGAAAATTGCTAATAACAACGCAAATTATGACAGCTGTGCAAAATGTAAAACTGATTCCATTGTCGTCGTTATCTTTGTTATAATGGGTATTGCGCAAGATGCTGAAAGTTGTAAGAGGACTGTAGGCATGAAGACCTTCGCGACGACACGATGCTGTTGTGAATGTTTTAATTCTAATATTAATATAATGTCCAACAGTAGATACAAGTGTCGAGAATATTAAAGATTGGGTTAAACACTGGTTGTGTTTTTTTTTTTTTTTTTTTGTAATACGATGTACCAATAGCCAAGAGACCATAGTAATTTTCTATTACCTGTTTTTTTTTTTTTTCCAACTTCTAATCTTGACCTTCTCCATTTACATAACGTTTCGCTTTGCCGTCTGTTGCTTTTAAAAGTTGCAAAATTTACAACACGTAACAGTTATTGTTAGAATATACACGAAGACCTGTACGTTTCAAACAGATCTTTCACATTCATCCAGTGTAAATTTGATGATTCGAAACATTGATATTAAATCGACAATATTTATCCCTTAGCTTGGTCTTGTTTTTTATTTATTTATTTATTTTTTTTCTATATTATAAATGGAATGCAACAATGAGGGCAGCCTCGTTAAATATCGATCCATAATTCGCTGTGCAAAATTAGTTAACTGATCAGGTCTGTTTCAAAAGTAAGAATACAAACGAAGATCATAAACAGAAAGAAGAATAGAGAAAATTAATAAAATAATACTAATATAAGCGGGTCGTGCTAATCTGATCATAAAATAGCTGACTTGATGCAAAAAACATATCGTAGTAATAACAAACCCGACAATGTATACACAGTGTCATAAATATTACAATTCATACAATCTTCAGAGTGGGATTATAACGATTCAATTACCGGCTGGCTTGCGCGTGCGTTGTAAATGCAGAAATCGAGTAAAAACTGCAGGTAAATATGAACTACTCATGTATTATATAATGCAACTTCACACCGCTTACGTATTGTACAGGTATAATTATCGTTACAAGCGTTTATTATTATTATTATTTGTCTGGTGCATAGAATGATATATTGTAAATTTATTTGAAAATCATTCGACAGCGTGAATATTATACAAGAATGGTTTACAAAAAAAAAAAAAACAAAAAAAATCTACCATTCAATTTTCAAAGATCTAATCTCATTCTATCTAATTAGCATCAGATATTCGATCAGTGGATTCATATTTTACGTAATATTTGTATAACCAATAGCTTCAACGAAAATATTGCGCAATTATTGCGAGAAATTAAAGAGTTTGAATATTGAAAATTGACAAAGATTACGGGACGAAAAGACAGGGTCGCCTATTTCGCGATGCAAATGGTCGAGAGAAATTACAAAGGTCCGTGAAAACAATTGAACAATCATTTTGTTTGTGGAATGTATTTAACATTCCGTGTTCATTCTTTTCGCCTATAAAACCTTTTCGTCTTTTCTTTGATACACCTCCGAAGACGCTTCCGCATTCCATTTTCTCTTTCCCCCTTTGCATTTATTCTTTACGTCTCACTCTGATACACATTAAATGGAATTAAAAAATCGCTTTTGCACGGGATTTTCATAATCAAGAACAGAATGCCATATTTCGATTTAAACGACAGTTTCACTCTAAATGAAACTACAAACACCAGTTGAAGAAAAAACCTGACGCTATGGAACTTTTCGAGTATATTTTCTCGATTTCAGTGAGTGAAGATCTATAATAAACAGTATAAATAAAACCTGTGCAGCTTTTTGGTCACAGTTACTCGTGTTATTCAGCCGTTGATCGAAACGCGCGGCGGGAGTAGAAGCGCCAGATTTGAAAATTCAAATATCGAACGTTACGATCACGTGACGTTGAATAAGCTCGTTTCCAGCGCATAGCTTACGTGTATGATTATTCGTTACGTATGTAAATAGTACGAGTTTTCAAAGTCTTCATCCGGCGCCTGCGCTGAAAGACGGATCTGCTAGAATAGGATGGGTGGTGGTTGTTGGATGTTTAGAACCTAAATCGGCGTCGAGTCTTGGAGACAACTAGACGCAAATCGAATTTCGAGAGGTGGACCGGTTCGACCGTCGGTTCTCTGCTTGGCAAATTGAAAACATAAACACACGGTGCTCCAGTGTTTTCGAAAGTTTTTCCGATACAGTTTTTCACCTCTCTGAGTAGCCGTGTTTTTGGGAAAAGGAGGAAAAAGTAAAAGAAAACACACGCGTCACACGAAATCAAACGGAACCTGCTGCCGCGGTGAGTTTGTGTAAACGTGTATCGGATATAGTTACAGCCGCTTATCGTTACTCCGCATTAGAAAGGAATTTAAATCGCCACAAAGCGAGAAATAACAAAGAATTATAATTCCAAGTATATATGTATATATGTTAACAATTAAGGTGAATTGCGGATATAAATTTAATATCTTCGTTTGGTTCATTCTTTTAATGTGGTTTATACAGGCACAACGTATAGGTACATGTTTAATAGCATAAATAAATGCGCTATAATATGCCAAATGGAAAGAAAGAAATATCTGGGATCTCGTTATGAGAGAATCCACGCTATTACGTAGTTCTTATAGAGTCAACAGACGCGTTCCGCAATTGGAGTCCTTGAAAATACCTATGTAACGGACTCTTTTTATATTACATGCATGAATGTTGAAAATTTTTTAAAGATACAGTCGTATAGGTATAGTACCACTCTCGTCAATAAGACATCAGCGTTCACAGAACTGCCGTCAGTTCTCTCGCGAACTTCGTATAACTGTTTTGAGATTCGTTTGTTGATATTTATACCGCCTAACTAAATCACGTATATTTCCTGCAAGCGATTAGAAAATATGCATGTGGAGTGACAGTGGGAATTATCAAACATCGTCAAGTTAGGTAAACAATTTGAAACGGCTTAGTGAAATTTTTCCTTTCTCGTTGAAATAAAAACGAATCTTCGAATACGTTCGTTAGTTTTTTTTTTTTTTTGTCTTTTTTTTATGGTGCCACTCGAAAAATTTGTGACAAACATTGAGAAAAAAAAAATTGTTGCAAAACTTGAAGGAGGTAGGAAAATATTTAATGCTCGCTACCAATTACTGTAATATTTCTGATTTGTTTTCATGCGTACAGCTTTTAAATATTTTTGCCACATCCTCCATACTTTTTTGTTCAACATTTATCACAAAGTTTTTGAGTTGCACCGTAAAAATTAAAAAAAATAAAAAAGTTAAAAAATTAACCACACCAATATTCATACGTGTATAATATGTTACGAGTGCAGAGAAAATCCTTGTATTGTTTACAATTGAGTTACTATTATTGTTACTAGTCAAAATATATAACGTACTGTTTTATTATCTGTGTAAAAAAATTTTGCACGCTCCGTGAAATCAATTATATTCCAAAGTTGTACATCCGGATACATTTTTTCTTCTCTATTTCTTGTTCACGTATAGCGAATAGTGATGTCACGTTTAACGATGAAACCTGTTGCACCTCCTTGCAATGAAACACAAAAAAGTATGGGAATAAAATCAAATGAACTTAGGTGATTTTTTTTTTATCAACTCCCTGAATTCTTCGTTCCGTAATTTGAATTTGAAATAAGCTTTATTTGGAACAAGTGAAGGGGACTAGAATTTAATAAGATAAGGATTAAAAAATACTGTAAGTGCAATTTTTAATTCTCTTCAATTATTAGGCGTATAAATTTTTTTGCTTCGTCTTCGATATAATGTATTCAGTATTTTCATGAATATTTATACATTATAAATGTTACACAGCGGCTACAGTTCAGCTTTATACATACTTATACTGATAATATTCACCGTTCTAAATTACTCAAGTGATGAAAGAAAGTAACAATTTTTTGGCTTTACAAAAAGGCGTAACATGTGTGAATTATGCAGGAGCCGCGTGAAAAGTTAACAATGCGTCAAAACGGCCTTTTAATAACCACGGTTCTGTAAAAAAATATCTTATTTCAGCTACATGGGATATTTTTGATAAATATTAAGTTTTCGATTATGCTGAATCAAAAAATGACTTCCATTTCCCGCCGTCACGTACAGCATTCTTGCAAAATACAAGGTGTTTGCATACAAAAAAAAAAAAAGAAGCATAACAATAATGAAAAAACCACCATTTTATTACATCGAACCAAACAATATTTCTTATAAAATTGAACAAACAATTTCTTTACGAAATGTATTTAATATTCCTCGTTCATTCTTTTCGCCTATGAAACCTTTTCCTCCTCTCTCTGATACATCTCCGAACGAGCTTCCGTTTTTCATTTTCTCTTTCCCTGCTACTATTTACTCTCAAATCTCACTCTAATTCATATTAAATAACAATAAGAAATTACTATTGCATAGGATTTTTAGAATTAAGAATAACAATACCAGATTACAATTCAAACGATAGTTTCAATCTAAATAAAACTACAAACGCGAGTTGAAAAAAAAACCTGACGTGATGAAACTTGTTAAGTATATTTCCCGGTTTCAGTGATTGAAAATCTATAAGAAACGGTATAAAAAAAACCTGTGCAACTTTTTGATTGCACACCTGTGGTATATAATCTCACATCTGTTTCTCCCATCTATTATTATTATGATTAATATTATTATTATTATTGTTGTTGTTATTATTATTATTATTATTATAGGCAAGGTGTTACGCAGGCTCGTTAAAGTCGCCGCTCTAATTCAAGCATAGTGTAGTATCGTATCGAAATTTTGAGCACAGACATATTTTGGGACTGGAATTACGGCGAGCTGTGACGACTGATTGTCAGCTAAAAAAAAACGTCATAGACACAATGTCCATTGCGGTGAACGGAAAGGCCAATCTGGTCGAGAGCATTGGCCGCCGAAATGCGATCCCCGTCATTCATGCGAGAGGAACTCACTACGAGATCGGTTTCGACATAGTGAGTATAACACCTATAATCACACCTACCCACGTATAAACATATATATATATATATATATACATGTTTTCGATAAAACAAACGTGTTTGTAAATTTATTTATTTATTTATTTATTGAATTCAGAACGGGTAGTTACACAATGCAAGTTGATAGATAAATTTTAGCAAATTTATATATATGTAACGAAGATAAAAAATGTGATTTTTCAGTTTTTCTAAAACTGCTAATAATCTTTTCACAAAAAAGTTGTGTATTTGCTTATGTTAACAGGATTCATTGGTATTTGCATAATAGAAAATAAATTCTAAATCATCGTTGATGATTAACGATTGATGATGAACAGTGTTCAGATCACTGCACATCCAGTGAATAATAGATGTTGCGATTGAGATACGCAGATAATGATCAAACTCCTTTGAACTTCCAAGTTTTCAGTTAGGGATTATCGAGGAATTAAAATGGGTTGAATTCGTCTTGAAATGGATTCTTGGCAATCCGAAATCCATTGAAATTTGTATTCACAATAACTTTGTTACGCCTGAATAGCGAGTCGCAGGCAACCAGATATACTTGGAACGTTTCGGGAAGTTAAAACGCTGCAGATTGCGAATTTTGAAATCCTCAAATTAGAAGCTGAAAAAACTTTGCGTTCTGTGCTCAATTACGAAAATACATTTAAGCCCTCGCAATGAAATGTAAAAATAATTACATTTGAAGGACTCTTCGCCTTTGTATAAACTGCCTGCGTGTTTACTTCAGATAAGCAAATCATTATCATTTCATCGTACACAAGTTTTAAAAAAAATAATCATTTTTTTGTCGCGAATACTTTTACGGCGTTAAATAGGGTATGCATACATGCATAGGGATATTTATAATACATTGCGCGTAATCAGCTATGATAGCAAAGCGATAATCAGCTAATAGTTCTACGGCAATGTAGGTCAATGTGTAGCGCAAACTTACATTTTTGCTAAATACAATTTCTGTACAGTTGAATCGATGTAAGATCACAAATTTAGCTGGATTGAACGTGATAACTTCTGATCGTGCAGTTTGTTAATTTTTTTATTTCTAGTTATTCTTTTTTTTTTTTTTTTTACATAGTAATCTATTATCACGGTAACTAGTGTAATGCAAAAAGCTTATCAATTAATTATTGTTTCAAGATCAGCCTCGTGCGGTATAATATTCCCAGATAAATGACGCCGAGAAAATCAGTCACTGTTCAGGCCTAACCGGATGCTTGAAACTTGTTTTGGATTAGAATCTAAAAAAATCAAACAGTCGCAATACCAGACAAGAATTTCTCCAATCCATGTACAGTGGCCTTCAATATCTATTATTATGTGCTGCAAGTTACACTTCTATTTAGTATTCGCTCAAGTTTATACTTATGATAATCCGCACCTTTTGTCGAAGAATAGAATTGAAACGAGTAGATAAGGAAAGAAAAATACTGACAATGATACTTATGGCAGGAGGAGTATAATTACTCAATTCAATCTCATCGCCATATAAAGATCTGCATTCCCGAAAGGGAGTTGGAACGTTTCTCACATTTATTCGAGGACGAGTATAATATTGCAATAATTAAGCAATCCGCAATTGTAATTGAAAAATCTTTCCTTTGGCTATGTAATTATACGTACATGTAAGCTAACTAATCACAGTTGGTATTAAAAATATCCGCATTTATGCTGACGTGACTGTTATAATGATCATACGACCTTTACTAAGTCCATTTGCGTCGTAGAGCTCATGTTTTACATTTACACCATATCATAATCGGGAACGCTGTTGTTTTTCAGGGACGAACATTTGCGAGCCTGATTCAAAATTACGTTAGCAATTACAGCCCGTTGAATGAGTCCTATTTACCATTATACGAAACTGAAGCAGGACGCAGAGTATACGAGGATACGTTGGCCAGCGTTAAGGAACAATTTCCACAGTACGTGAGGGAAATTCAAGGGACTGCAGATGGAGCTAAAGTACCTTTTCACAAGGTAACAGCGCGGTCAACTAATTTCGCAAAGGAATTCACAACTAGTACTTATTCTTATGTAATATCCTTATTTACTACAGCTCTTCCTCATGCATCTCGATGAGATTCTGCCCGTCGCAGCGACTGGTACTCCTGAGAATACTAAACCGGTCGGCTGCTCGACTGTAATTTGCAACCAACCAGGCCAGGTAAGAAGACCAAGTCGTGTTCATCACTTCTCTGAAAATATCAAAATTCAATTTTTCAAGCTAGTTTCGTTGCGAAAGCTACTGCTAAAGTCTAACGCGCACTTTTAAATCGTCATTTGTTGTATTTAGGAAATATTGGGTCATACCGAAGATGCGTTAGACGAAACAGTGAATCATTGGTACCTTGTGTCGGCACACATTGTCGAGCCTGGTCTCAGAGAGGAGAAGTTTACGTCGCTCAGTTACGCCGGTTTTCTTCCTGGTTACACGATGGGCTTCAATCATCACGGTCTGGTGTACAGCATCAATACTCTGAGCGCCAACACACTGAGATCTGGGAAAACTCGTGAGTACACGAGTAGATCTCTTTATGAGATATTTGTGAATTTCTCTGTTGCAATTTATTTTCTTTTAACGTTGAATAATTCAACTTTTACACGCTACAGCCAGGTACTTCATCACTCGTTCTCTGCTCGGCGTTGAGAACTTTGTGCAAGCGCAACAAACACTGAGAAACGAGGGGTATGGAGCAGCGGAAGGATTTTCAGTCAACATGACATTTCTCACTCAGGAAGGAGACAGAATGTTTCACAATGCAGAAGTTGGCCCGGTAGAAATCGGAGCTTCTCAATCACAGCTTAGCATTCTGACTGCCAGTCCCGGGGAACAGTTTTATCACTGTAACAAGTAATTACGAGATGATTTTTTTTTACTTACAATTAGACAGATTCGATATACTCCCAAGATTTTAATTATGAAACTCGTTCTTCAACAGATACTTAAGACTACGTGTACCTGAAGTTGATGGTTTGATTATTAAAAGCAGTGAATGCAGAATGGCTGCAATTTCTCGTCATCCTTCACCCAAAAATCGTCAAGATGTGATTAATATTTTGGGAGATCAGACTGATAATGAGTTCAAAGTCTTCGAGTCCGGAAACGAGGATGGCATCACAACTATCGCTGTCGGTGAGTGCAACATATACAGTGAGTATCGAGTCCAAGGAGTTTGTAATCAATTATTTTTTTCTTCCTTTCATTATTTTCACCAGGTATATTTGACTGCATTGAGAAAACCTGGTCCGTCTATACTGACAATCCAAAAAGCAATGATCCGATATTGGTGGTACCGTTACAACTGAACAACAACAACAACACAATCAGTGTTTCAAAAAATCAACCATCTGACATTGGAATATAATAACTACAGTAGATAACATTATAGGAAATAAATTGTTCACGTGCTTTTACTTTGCCTCAAAATGCAGAATCCATTTAGATCATCTTAACTGGAGATGATAAGAGTTTATGTGACTAACATTATATCAGGTAATACTTATAGTTTAAATGTAAACTTTTATTTATTATTTGTGGAATTGTAAGATAGTTCAAGCTATGATGATGGCTTAAAAAAGATCGCGTATTATTCTTGCATCACATTCGCGATAACTACTGCGTGAATATGTAAACGTGCGATTAATTAGCATGTTAGATAAATTTGAATATTCAACAAGCGACAGGTAATATTTTTCTTTTTACACATCGCATTACTTGGCAATGAATATCGCCCAGTTGAATTTATGTGTATAATGAAATTTATAGCAATTCCTATTACAAACGAAATTCTATAATTGATTTATCAAACGTTTATCTTCACTCATTACCGATCCTTAATTTATGGCAAATTATATACAAGCAGCATCTTGAATATACTTTAAAAAGACTTTGAAAGACGTTACATATTTTTATAAGATCCGTTGTTATTTATTACTGAACATAACGACTGTTACCTAGCTATAAGATAACGAAAATAACAACAATAATTTTAGACATGATTAATAATACTTAATTTTTGTTTGTTCGATGGCTTAAACAATTACGTGATGATAATTCTGTTCGGGAAATTCTTTTGAAGTGACCCCTGTTAATTCGTCGTCTGTTTTGCGATTCCAGCGGGATTCAGAGCTGTAATTATTAGGTATGTGTTAAGCTTTTTCGTATATCGGCACTATTTTATTTTAACAAATACCATTCTCGAGAATTTTTACAAAAGAAAAAAAAACCGAATCTAACTGAAGCTAATTTTGGAGAGAGGAAAACCTGAGGTAAATTTTCAATAGTATTAATATACATTATAGAAATACTGATTTTGCAAATTATAATATTATATTTACGACACATAGATGATTATACATAATAATTTTTAAGACCCTAATAATATTGTGGGATAAAATACGAGTACGCGGGCATATTGCGTTTTCTTTATAAATTCACATATCTGTTAATTTTCCTTTCATTGATCTTATTTTTTTTATTTTTTTCTAATCAACGACAAAATGTTGGCACAACAACCTTCTGACGTTTGTTTGCTTCCATCCCAGAAAAGAATTCTTTGATATCCTCCTCGCGTACAATCTTCTTGTTCTCGGCAAACTTTTGAAGGTATTCTTTGAGTCTTTCCTTCATGTTGTTGAATTCTAACAAAGTATCGAGAAAAAAAGGAAAACAATTTTGTTTTATTATATTCCAAAAGAATCGGAAATTTGAATAAATTATTGTGTATTCGTGACCTCACCTTCAATGGCAGTTAATTGCTGAACATGACCGAGTGAGGCGAGTGCCTTCATTCCTCTTTCATACTGGGATTCAGTCTGGCTAGCTTTTCCAGCCTCTTCGTAAACCTGGACACTGTCCATCGGATCGAGCAAGAATTCGATACCGCTTTCTTCATACGTCTAACAAGCGTAAGTAAATATTAAACACATAGAACAATATAACGTTTCAAAAAGGCTGCGAAACTTTTAGAACATTTCACAGTAAAAGAGTATACCTTTTTGCAACTGTCGCAAGTGCACAAAGATGATCGCCAACCTTCTGCCCAAAAACAGGCACCTGTTGACGTTGATTGCGGTTCTAGCGGTATCTTACAACCTGCAGGAATGTTTTCGACATCTACAGTTTCGTCCTTTCCATTGGATGACTCCTTCTTCGCATCCCTATTCACTGTGATGATATCCTCAATAAATTAGCCTTTAAATTAAACTCTGGATAGCATTGAGTTATTTTTCAACTTAAAGTGAGATCTACCTGAGTACTTCGAAGCATATTTCCAAAGGAACGTGTGTTTCTGCATACACCCAGAGCAAATCAATTCGTCATAATCATCAGGAGGGGAAATATCTCCGCATCCAAGATGCTAAATGGTGAAAAGAAAAAAAAATTGTGAAAAACTGAAGTCTGTACAAACCCAAGACGGATTTGAAGGTAGATTAAAACTAGCAACAAAGAGAAATTGAACATGAACAGTGATATTGAAATCTCTTCTCGCGACATATTTCTAAAATTTTATGACTGTAAAGAAATTTCCGGCTGACGCGAGGCGGTTCATTTAAAGTCGTCTACTCTCTGACCTTGGAGTGATACCAATCCTCGCATACAACACACTGGAGCATTTCATCTCCGCTAGTATCCTCAGGGTCTGGATAAGGTCTGGCACAGGTACAATAAAAGCCATCAAAGTTTTGGTTGTATTGATTTTCTTCGTTAGTGTCGAGCTTGGTCTGAAAGAAATAGAAAATGAGCATGAAAATCGATTGGTACGCATTCAACCATGCCGTGTAAGAAAAGATTCCTCACCAGTTCCAAGCTACACTTTTTGTCACCAAATTTGGAATTTCCACAATCACAGCGAAAGTGGCGCTTGGTGTAAAGCTCAACCAGCTCGTGCCCCTCGTGGCATTGAAAACTACAGGCCAGACACACTCCGGCGGGATTTCCGTCACCGCGACAGGTCTTGCAGGCATAAAGTGCCTGCCGAATGTAGCCCTGGAAATTTGGGTTGGTGTATTTCAAGAGGAATACCTAGATCTTGACAGATTTGCATTAAGCATCGAAGAATATAAACAAGAAATTCGATTAGGATCCGAAAAATCTATGTAAGATTGTGTTGACGAAAAAAGAAAACTGTTTACTGTTTACATAAAATTGGTTGACATTTCTGCCATTAACGTGATATACATCTGCGTTAGGTGTTTGGCATCGTGAATACGTAATGCACAATATAGGATACGTTGAAACGGGGAGACAATTTACTTACGGCGAGTGGAAAAATATAGCTTTGAATGAAATTTATCTCGCGTTGTGAAATATCTTGGATATATTATACAATGAAAGAACCAAAGTCTGATGAGTGGTTGTCGAGGATGTGATGTAGAGAGGAAAGGTTAAAAGCTATTAACTCCGAGCTCAAAATGCGGCTGAATACCTTGTTATAGGTGCAATTTTTATCATCGGAAGCACCCAGCACCGCGTAGGCGTCTTCCTCTAGTTGATTTTCCTCTTGAAGAACATCGAGCATCGTGACAGAATTATCCTCCTCTAAAATATCAGCGCTTTTCTCGGCCATTTTTCGACTTCTTTGAACTGACTTTATTCCGCGTATTGGTATAATTGGTCACAATTATTTACCCTGGAGGCTAGTTAACGGTTTTCACAAATTTAAAAGTAATTTTCTCAATCTAGGTATATTTACCCTCAATTTATTTCACGAATAGTAACATATTATGAGAAATTTTCCGACAAATTCTACTCGCCCATACCTCTAAACGATGTGACTCTTCCCCTACGAAACACTCTGCAACTTTCGCGCTCAAATACACGCTAAAACAACAAGTTCAGCCCGCAAGGTGGCCACCTACGAGGTCCAATGACTTTTCGTAATTCTAACCTGTTGAAAAAATTATATTTTCTAAATTGTGAAGAAATTTAGGGAGATTCAATGACTACTGTTATTGCTAATCATATTTTTTATATGCTGCATCATCGTCGTTCGAGTTTCAAAGCTACTGCAAGATTTTTGATACTTGAATATTTACATCCTTCAATTCAGGCGGTCAGCCTGCTTTCAGCTTTGCGAAGCAATCATATTGCAAAGTTAATTGGAAGATATCGATGATTGGAAGCAATCAATCAGCAGTCGCGGGTATACTTTTTTCCCAATCGAAGTATGAATCTCTGCTCTTCCCTTGACGCCAAATACAGCAGAGTACAGCTCAGTTACCGACAGAGTACCGCTCAGTTACCTGCGGAGTACAACTCAGTAATTACACCAGGGACACCATTTCAGTTTTATAATTCGTAGACGCTGCTGCGCCAATCTACAGACAGTAGCGACCTCTGCATTGATGTCGTGGAAATCATAGGTCTAAACTCTTAAAACCGCACGAAAAGCGGCAAAGTTCAGGGTACAGGCTGGTTTCGGTGAGGAGAGGTAGAGGCCGTCCTGAGTTGGCCAGTATGCTTCCGACTCACGTCGAGTGAGGTCGGTGGTCCTGGCGCGGTATATTAGGGAATTTTTCGTTCTCATAAATTAAATATCATCAAGTGGCGTACACACGGAGTGGGTTGAAGGTCGTACGTCGTGGGAGAAGCGGGCGAATGCAAAGGTGCTCAACACCTTTACCTGTCTTAATACCGAGTAGAAAAAAGCACGAAGAGCCGAGGATCGACACGTCATCGTTTCCAGACAACATATCCCCATAATACATGATAGTTTTCGTCCGACTGGTCAACTGCGCGTCTGATAAACGTGAGTAGACACATCGTGCATGCATGAGCGGAACGTAGCTGCGTACATACACTGTATCTAAAGCTACACGCGCAGCTATAATTAGCAACAGTCGAGTTATCTTTTTCCCCACTTCGGGCGCACACAGCTGTGTACAAAATCGACACATATCCGAATGCATAGCATATATTTCGTTTCGGAGGCGCGGCCGCTGCACACCCACCCTTACAGCCAATCCGAGGCTGCTACGCGGGTTTCGGGTTATCTTATTGTTGGCCTGCGTCATGGCAGTTGCTTCACCTTAACTCGGTCGCCACGTTTTCGATCGGACGCAACTGATTGTGTGTAAGCAAGAGAGAGTGAGAGAGAGCACCTTAGCTTTTACGATTAGTTGCGATGCGCTGGCTTGAGCCTGCGTGCGTTCGTTCGTTGTTCAACTTTAGAAAGTAGTTTCCATGTGCCTACCCTCTTCACATCTTGCGATTCTTATTTGTTCAGCAACATCGTATTAAATTTTGTAACGTTATCGTAACGATTCATGCTGAGGAAAAACCGTGTTTCGCGCTTTTGAAATTGCCTGAAATAAATGAGAACACACTCATATTTCACGATCTTAGTTCCTTCAAAATCATTATAAAATTGAGAAAGAAAGGGATTTATTCGCTCAATATTACGTTACGATAACGTTACTAATTTTAACCTCGTTCAGCAACTACCTAGTTCTAAGTCTATAAATTAATTCTGACTATCTATGTTGGCAATGAACTAACAACCAACCAGCGATCCTCGTTTAATAGACTGTCTTTTTTTCTGAGGTTCGTTTCTGGTGTAATCACTGATCTTGCGCCCTCCCGCAAAACCTACTACTGAAAGATGATTCTTAATAAACACTGTTGCGCAATTGCTGTAGCTGTTGTGACGGGTGTCTTTTATTAGTTTTCTTGAATATTCCCAGCTCCAGTCTACGCGATACTCGGAACGGTGTATTAATTCCCGGTGCACTTTATGCCCCGAAACATTACCGTTGCAAAACTTCGTCGACTCACCGTTCATTCAAGAAATGCTAATTACACACGGTGTATGTGGATACATAGGTATTCATACCTGTACGAAACCAGACTTTCGCCGAACAGTCGAATGAAGATTATGTTGGCGCAGCATTTTATCCAGTCACGAGGCGGTTCTCATGTGGCAGCCAGGGCCGATCCAAACTCGTTATTTTTACATATTTTCACGCCGCCGACCCTGGGCAATTTTATACTTATGCATTCGGAGGCTAGAGATACTTGATCAGCTTTCACGCGTTCAAATTTTAAAACACATGCCTCTCAATATGTATGAAGCTCCGCGCTACACGGATTTTACGAGAACCCCGAAAGCTATTTATAGCTTTCATCACCTACTAGTTCTAAGTAGTTCCTTCTTTTGTCAACCGTGAATAGACGGAAGCGTTGACCTGTAGAAAAAAATCATAAAGTCTACAGGCGTGTTTAACGCGTTGTGTTCTGCTCATATTTAAATAAATCGGCGGTTCAATGCGCCGACAGAATTACGATCTCTTTCAATACATCCATGAGAGTATTGTCATCGTGTGTGTGCGTATGTATGTGTGCCAATCTGACCTCGTTATATTTCGTTCACGCATCGAAACAATTGAAAAGTGACAAGATTTCATCGTTAGTAGCGAAACGTTGAGAAAAAATCACTATTTTCTTATTTTTACAATGATTTTGAAGTAACGAATATTGAATAATATGAGTATATTTCGTTTTATTACTGTTTACTGAATTTCCAACAGACCCAAAATTTTGAAATAACGGTTTTTCCTCAGCATGAACCGTTACGATAACGTTACTAACTTCAACATGATAAGATTTCGTAAAATTGTAAATTTTTCCGGCTGCAAGTTTTTTGCTGTTTAAATTTATTATACTTTGATACGCGTGCGTGCGACAATACTTATATGTGATTATAGTATTTAGAAGAAAGTAAAGGTAATTGATTATTTTGCCTTGTTTGGCAATTCTTGTTAATATTCACTAGGCTGAAGTTAGTAACTTTAGCGTAACGCAACAACGGCAGGGGCGGGGGGTCACTATTTTGCAATTTTGTAGTGACTTTGAGGTGGCTAAGTTTTGACTTTTGCGTAAATTATTATAATTCACTGCACTTCAGATGTTCCTAAATTACGAAATAACGGATTTTCCGAAACCTGAATCATTGCAATAATGTTACCAACTCCAGCCTCATTAATATTCTGTAATGTTTATCCTTGTTGCAAACACTGCAACGATAAATTACAACATTATTATTGTCGAACGATCATACGTTCAATGGCAAACAATCGATAATAATATGCTGCTTACGTGTGTAACATAATACTGCAACCTATACTTTTGTATTCCCATTATTTAATTATTTGTACAATTGTTTCGAAGCTGCTATCATTAATTGTATGTATGCACATCACAGGCGTGTAATTGGTATCCATCTATCTTGGTCATACTTTCTTGTGTTCAATATTTAAAAAAAATACGACCAAAATTGTATTGAAATAAAAAATAAAATGAAAAACAAGCAAGAAGAAGTGAAAAAAACAAAGTTATCTTTATCTGTGCAGCAAGTATATCTAAGACGTTGTATACTTGACCACAACAAACAATGATATGAATGACTCACCGATGGTTATCGTTAAATTCATCAATTTACTAGTAACGTGATTCCTTTATAGATATTCGTTGATATAGATTAGGTAGCCTCTGATTCTCTTTCTTATTTTGTTGTTTCGATCACAGTGTGACCTAAATGTTGTTTCTGATGTTATCTGTTACTAGAATCCAAAGCTGTGTATCCTACAATTGTTCAAATGAACCGAGATAAACAATGTATAAGATTAAACGTAATAATGACACACTCCTTAATTATTGATCGCATAAAAATTGAATATGTATGAAATAAAGCAAATTAGTTAAAATAGTTATTATAATAGTACGACAGACACAATCGTGTTACTCCTGTCTTAATATCTGTCTGTAAAAATGCTCGAATTTGTCACATGATCAATATCAAATGCTATAATTGAGAGAGGGATTAGAAAGTTTGATAGGTGCGACTGTCTTATTAGCTTCCGCAGGTGGGTGTGTCTTGAAAATCTCACTGGCAGTTTAGAACGAGGCTGAATCTAGCGACCAAACGTTCTAATGTTCATTTTTGTGTAAAGAATATTTCGGGTCACCACATTTTTCCAAAATGGCGGCAAATTTTTGAAAAATTATAGGTATGATTTTTGACCGAAACAATTCAAAAAATCTGTTATACATCAAATATCGTAGGAGATGAGGTCCATGACTGGTTGATTTGACATGGAATGCCCTATTTATATCATATATTGATATAAATATCGTTGTTAACTGTTGGTTTTGTGTTCGGGACACATTTTCGTCTTCTAAATTTATAAAAAAAAGGAGGAAAACGAAATTTCAACATTGATAAACTTCTTTTTTCATTTCTCTCTCGATGTCTCGGTTTCTATTTGTTATTCCATTTCTTTGTCGTACGGCTTGAACTGCAGAAATGCGTAACCTTATAAAACTGGTGACTAGTCGTTGAATCACATATTGAATAGAAAAGTATCAACGCTTGAACTTTGCGATGTAAAAAATAGAATAAATTGTTTCCTGGATTTAGTTAACAATACCTGAGTCTTGTGACATTTAATCCGATTAAAAATGAAGAATTTTACATACTTGAATATATGCTTATTGATTTCATGATGCGAGCTTTTGATTAATCGTCATGAAGGTGTAATCTTATTACAAAGTATACGCCACCTTTCAGGTGAAAAGTTAACGTATGTAGAATCATTTTGATTAAAATGTTTGCTTCTGCAAACGAAATAGAATAAAATATATGTCAGAGCAAAATTCGTATCTGCTGTTCGAAATTTTGAAAATTGTTGACTTGAGGGAACAATGTACCGTATACAAGGCATTCGCATAACATTTTTTTTAATACACCTGCTTTCGTTATCAGACGTTACACGGATATTGCACAACTTGTAATATTCGATATTTTATCACTCAGGGCTTACGGGAAGACCGACAGGCTACCGTGCTTGCGACAATGTAAAATTTATATTCCTGTATCGATGAAGTATGCTGCGTATAATTAAGCAACTTCTGGGCTGAAAAAAAGAAAGGAAAAAAACAAACCGAGCAGCGTCAGCGACTTGAAATTTTTTATGTTAAAATTCCATGATGCAGTCCTCTACACGGTATGTAAATTAACGTGTGAATACGTCAGAATAAGAAAGAAAAAATATGGTGCGTAATTTCAATTTACAACAAGAATGAAGTTGGCGATGTTAATGTATCGAAACTTCAGCGGAGGAGCGGACAAAAAATCATTATCGTCCAATTTCCGAATGACTTTTGCAAAGGAGTTGATTTTTAGAAATATATTAGTATTTTGTTTACCATGATTTACTAAGTTTCAGACAATCCTGAATGTGCGAAATAACGATCTTTCGTTATTAACTTTATCCTCACAATTTACACACAGGTATACATTTATATATATACGTATATAGTGTCGATATTTTCTATTTTTTTTTTTTTTTTTTTAAACTTGTTTGTTCAAAGACCTTTACCTACATTGAGGTAAATAATGAATAATTAAATAAGTAGCAGTGTTGTATGTCCAAAGTAGATTTACCTCGTAAAGATCTTGAATATTAATTTCAAGGTACTCTCATATAATTTTCGCTCAGTGATTAGTTTATTATACTGAAATTTGCGTATTCGTATAATCGATAGGTCATCTTGTTTCTTTTGTGAAAGAACATTTTTCAATTTTTCTGCGTTGTTCAAAGATCTTTTGCACCCGAGTTTAGTAAAAACTTTTTTCTACGCAGTTTTATTACACAGATGTTTTCTAATTGGCAAACAGGAACGACAGTACGATTTTTTTTACCCCTTATCCCTCCCCCCGTTGGTGTACTTTGATCAACGCTAGATAACGAATGATGGATATCGTTGCTTAATCTTTTGCTTTATTATATCACGGTTCAAAATGCAAAATAATAAATGTTTTTTAAATTGCCATCTGAAAATTTTATTTCAGTTTTTTATTTCTTCTTGCCAACTAGACGATACATTCAATGCTGATTTACTTTGTTTACACATTTCAAGGACCTTGTTATTTTCTCCAATGTTATCATCAATTATTTTAGATGTATGTTTACGCAGCTTCGTTATCGTCGTCGTGCAATTCCGTATTACAAATATCGAGATATTTGAATTGTCGCTTGAACTTGTATCAATAAAAGATTCATTTTATCAAATTCAAATTTACATTTTTATATAATGCCGTTGGAATTTGATATTTAGACTTTGGACCATACGTCGTTGAGCTCGTCCGTCTGGTACTTGGCAAACCAAAGTCCAAATACTACGCACACATGCACGTATACCTATCATACAGTATACGTTACAAGCTATCGCAATCATTTGGCAGACAATCGGGTGTTTTTTTCTTTTTGTTTTTGTTTTTTTTAACGAAAGATGACT
The DNA here is from genome assembly GCF_021155785.1 of Neodiprion fabricii. Classification (NCBI taxonomy): domain Eukaryota; kingdom Metazoa; phylum Arthropoda; class Insecta; order Hymenoptera; family Diprionidae; genus Neodiprion; species Neodiprion fabricii. Next base: position 2,220,507 of record NC_060240.1, on the reverse strand, counting down.
ATATCATTCTGCCTGCATAGACTACAATGTATTTACACTTAGATTGCACAAGCGACAGAAAAATGATAAATCATGCATCTTTTATTGATTGCAACTCAATCTCGTTGATTCGGTTGCCACACATATTATCTTTTTTTTTTTTTTACGCTACCGTGGTACAAGATGTAATAAACGTTACACGTCAGTACTTACTTGATAATTTATGTTAAAGAAAGCGAGCGTCTGGTACCAGATGTAATTTTGGACGCTTATATCGACAATCATATCTTATCTACTAACAAGACAAACGATAATGGTAATACTACGTATTGAATCGTATGTCTACGGACTAATGAAAAGTCATATTTGCATCTCATTCACTCGTCATGCGTGGCACATTTAGATAATGTAGTAACACGTTCCGTAACTACTACACGTGGTATGAGTGATTTCTTATCCGGTTCAAGGCTCTTGTTCTCCTTCCTCGTTTGATTGATTCATTTCTTTCTTTTTTTCTTTCTTTCTTTGATTCTTTTCTTCTTTTTTTTTTCGATTTTTATAGCAAATTCTACACATATATCAGCTTTCTTCATTTGTTCATTCATTCGTTCGTTCGTTCATTCATTTTTATATGATTACGGCAGTGAAAAAACAGTTACAAACTACTGAAATTACTACGTGCACAGCTAAAACTTGCCTGTTTCGGTAATAAAATTTCCACTATAATACGTACGATCGATCATTAGATATTCATTAGATATCAGTTGTATACTTTGGACTTTGTACTATTGTGCAACATTATATGGTTTTAAATTACCTATCATGTACATATAGTAATAATAATAGTCAACAAATGATAGGTAATACCACATTAAGTGCGGTGGCAATGAACGATCGATCGATTGTGTTTTGCATAAATTCTCAACTATGTTGAAACTGATTCATGAATTTTCTCTGTATAAGGTTTAATAAAGACACAGTCTATTTCAAAGTCATTGAATACCACTTCTATACGCACATTTATTTATTTATTTATTATTGTTTCAACAGAACTATGTTCATTTGTATATTTGTATATTATCTTCTACAGAATTTATTACACGTGCTTGTGTAAATTTGTTTCGATGTAATAAGCATATTTATAAGGAAAGAAAATGTTTACGCGATGAAAGAATTTCTATTTTCAAAAGGAAATTATAATACATTTCATTTATTTTTCTTAGAGATTAATTCCTCTTTTAGTTTCTCCTTTATCATAATACCTTTCTATTTTGTCTCATTATCATATTTTAGTATTTCCTTTTTTAAATACTTTAAATATATATGTCGAAGAATGGCCAGATACAACGCTAAAAATTTGTGTTTTGCGTGTGTTATGCAAATTAGAAGTTTCATTTGTTAAGAATAAACTAGAAAACTCGGCACTTCGATTAACAAAACATTCAAAAGAGATTGAATATTCAATTTGAGAAAAACACGTCAATTCGATCAAAGATTCTCTTGTTTAAAGATCTTCGCTCCACTTTTTGTAACACCTCAACAAACCTTCGGAATACACTAAGAAAACAACTACAACTCCGTTCTTTCGTCATCGACATACATGTATAGAGGACACAGTTTCATTTTTTAATAATTTCATCGTCATCGCCAAAGAATTTTTGTATAAACTTGGTGTCGACGTCTCCGTAATTTCGGCCACGCACATATTTTGTGATTTCCCTTAAACCATGGTGTATATCATACAACTATGTCATCAATTCAGAAAGTTTTCACTGATAAGCACCGTGAACAAACAGGCATATGTCAATAGAATTATACAGATAGTAATACATCGGTGTATGTAGTATACGTGTAGCGAACAGCATAGCTTACCGCAGGGCGGCTTAGTTAGGTAAGTAAGTGTATTAAAAATGGCCATTGTATAATCTATATCGAACTACAGCCAAAAATATTCCACTTGTCACAGGTTTATAAACTCAATTTTTCATGCGATCCTCTTTCGACCTTTGTATTATACTCGTTGCACCCGACGAATCGTCAGCGCATTGTCAACAAGTAATTGCGTCTTATTTTATTACTCGGTTTATTTTTGTTTTTTCCGTCCATTAAAGTGAGTGAGAATCCAAGAGCAAATGTTTATGCGTACTACGACGATTTAACCATAAAATTATGAGGATGGAACTTTTTTTTTTTTTTTGTTCTCAAGTTTTCGGCATCGGAGTCGTGTGTGTTTGATTTAAAATTTATGTTTCCAATTCTTGTCTTCCCATTACGTCCAAAACATTACCAACGTTCTTTTCTGTTACACGTTGTACATTTTAGAAGATAATGACTATTATTAATTAAACATACAATGCTGCTGGGCTATACGTAGTGCAGTATCTGATAACGATGGCGATCGTAGTAGCAAAGTATGCATTACAGGCAAGGCTTGCAACTAACACCTCAAACTCACTACATACAAAGTCCAAGGCTAACAGTCAGTACGTTTTAGTCGTCAATTTATGTGTACACTATATTTTCTTGTATACAGTTTATAGTAATTGTGAATTGTAACAGTTTCGAATTGATTTGCTTGTTGCTGCCGCATAAATCAAATATATTTGCTTAATCATTGGCCATTTGTGCCAGTAGAATTAAAATAATCAAGGGGGGAAAAGGAAAAAAAAAAACGCAACCAGAATAGTTTGTGAGTTATAATATTGGAACAAACAAAGTTGACTTTTTCTATTGTACGGCATAAAACTCAATGTCTGGTTTAACGAAATCATCGATGATCGACTCGATTAAGGCTGCAATTAGTAAATAAATTTTTTGTTTATTACATAATATTTATAAACAATTTTAAGGCTTTTATAAATGGCCATGAATGTCAGTTGATGCGAATATTAGATATGATATTGTAGCATTGAATTACGTAGTTGGATATGCGTATTTCTTCGTCTGGCTTTGTCAATTTAATTTATGATCTAGGTCGTTACAATAAGTTTTAATTGTATGCTGCTATACAAATGAAACGCTGCTACAACTTATACATTCAAGGAAGTGAGGTCGATGTTATATTTTCAACCTTTATCTTTTTGCATTTCAGATTTTGTTTTCTACTGAGGTTACACCAGCATGGCGGAAGCTCATTCGGCCGTTGCGTTCAGCTTTTCCATCACTCACGAGGGATGGGACGTTAATTTTGACAGAGAAGTCTTGCACTTGGTATGGCAATCGGGTATCAGGTCTTGGAAGAAACGATTCTTCAGATTCAAGGTACGCGTATACTTTAAATATACCAAATTATTGTTTATAAGAAAATATTCTTTTATCTCGCTATAACGCTACGCATATTATTTTACAGAACAATATAAAAACTGGAGTATATCCAGCATCGCTACATAGTCTTTGGCTAACCGCTGCTTTAGTCACAGCAATTCATTTTGTCGGATATAAAGTACCTTTCGACCTCGTCGGCAAAGTTGCGCCATACTTACCAGGGTGAGATTTTAATATTTTAAAATAGAGCGGATAGAAAACATGGAAAATTTATTATGTCTATCATATTACGACTGATTTTGATTTTCTTTTTCAATATTCGCAGGTCTTCCATAACTGCTCATCTAGCCGGATCTTTTCTCGTGGCTGTTTTACTATGGTTGTTCGTCATCTACAGTATTCGATACACTCTTAAATTATTGCTAATGTACAAAGGATGGATGTACGAAGCTCGCGGTAAAGGTAGCAGCATTTCCTCGGTTACAAAATTTTGGCTCGCCGCTGTTAAACTTTTGTCAGGATGGAGTACACCCATGTTGTACAGCTTCCAAGGATCTTTACCGAGGCTTCCATTGCCGTCTGTCGAGGACACAATCCAAAGGGTGATTTACCAACAAAAGAAATGAATAATTTTCATCAATTTCTAATGAATTTTACATCAAATATCATTGAAACTCTAACACTTGATTGTATGATTCCATTTTGTTAATACAGTACTTGAGAAGCGTCAGACCACTTTTGGATGATGAAAATTATGCAAGAATGGAACGCCATGCCAACGAATTCAAAGATGGTATCGGCGTTAAGCTTCAACGTTATTTATTACTCAAGTCATGGTGGTCTACTAATTACGTTTCTGATTGGTGGGAGGAATATGTTTATTTGAGAGGAAGATCTCCCTTGATGGTCAACTCTAACTTTTACGGAATCGATGCTTTACTCATGCATCCGAGCAAGATTCAAGCATCTCGCGCAGCAACAATTATTCACTCTTGTTTACAGTATCGCAGACTTATCGAAAGACAGGAACTTGAACCGGTTAGTAAGATGTGAAGATTAATTGGATAAAAGAATTTTAAATCTCAAATTCCGTGGAAAAAGCAGTGCCGGAAAAGTAAAGCTTGCATCTCACTGCAATGGAACGTTAAACTATGACAACTATGTTTTTATAATTTCAGATCCTCGTTCAAGGTTTAGTTCCTTTGTGCTCTTGGCAATACGAGAGAATATTCAACACAACTAGAATCCCTGGTATCGAAACTGACAAGCTAGTACATGTTCAAGATTCGAAACACATAGTCGTTTATCATAAAGGAAGATATTACAAAGTTTTGATCTATTATAAGAACAGAATCTTACAGCCTTGTGAAATCGAAAGGTCAATACAAAGTCTATTCAGAAAGTTTTATCATGCTATCGCACTGAGTATTATTTCAAAAACTGTTAGGCCGAAAATTTATATTACAATATTTGCGTGTTTATCATTTCAAAATGACTTTCAGGCAAATGCAGGAAATACTCGACGATACTTCGACACCGTGCGCAGGTGAGGAGAAACTAGCAGCGCTTACCGCCGGAGAAAGAACAACCTGGGCTCGAACCCGAGCAGATAATTTTAGCAAAGGCGTGAATCGATTCAGCTTAGACACCATTGAAAAGGCAGCTTTTGTTGTAACTTTAGACAGTATTCCGTACGAATTTGATCCGGTAGGTAAACATTTAGCCTGACAATTCTTTCAATTATGTCGCGTATACTAAGTTTGATTTTTTATTCAACTATTGGAACAAAATGGTTTTATACGAATATGGAACGGAATAATTTCAGCAATTTGTATTCTGTCCAGGCTCATCCGGAGAAATTAGACAATTATGGCAGAATCTTGTTACATGGAAAGGGACATGATCGATGGTTCGACAAATCGTTCACGCTTTGTATAGGAAGTAACGGCAGGGTAAGGTTTTAAGAAAATTATCATTTTTGCGAACGAAAATTCGTTCGTACATACAAATTTTTTCATATTTAAAATTTCGTTATATTTACAGATCGGTTTTAATGCCGAGCACTCGTGGTGAGTAAAAAATTTTGTTCTTTTTTTTCTACGGCAGATTAAAAACTACTCTTCACGTTTCATGCGTATCAAGAAAATCTAGTCGAGTTGAATTAAATTTCAGCAATAAAAGAAGATCAAAATTTAGTCAAATTGTTGCAGTATTTGATACATACGTATATTCATTTGAATTGAAATTTCCGAAAGATAATTCAATATTTAAATTATCCGTCAATGCTAACTAATTTTAATTAATTTTTAAGAGTGTGCAATAATATTTTTTTTACAAAAGTTTGCAGTGCTAATTAAAAAGCTCTACCAAGTACATAAAATGAGAAGGGAAAAAAACAAAGATTTTTCCAAAATTTTGAACAGGATTCAAAGAAAATTAAGATGAAATACCAAAATTTTGATCACATTCTGAAACAAAAATCAACTAAAACAAAACAAAAAATATTTTTCAACTCATCTTGTAGTATTATAATTTTTTGTCACACATTTGTGACGATGACGATCCGACATGTAATGATAAGTCATGAGCAGGGCAGATGCGGCTGTGATGTCACACTTGTGGGAGTTTGTCATATCGGAAGAAACCATGAATATAGAGTAAGAAAATTAAACTGCGATTCGGCAGATTCTAAATTACGTATACATACTATCTGTATATACATATATGTATATATATGCCTGGAATGCTTGGTTGTGCTTTTTTTCCATATTTGTTTTATTACTTTTCCTGATAATATAACTTCAAATTCGTGTAATATGTAAAATGAAGAATGTTAACGGGATACAGAATTTTTACCTTTAGTGAGACATGTTTTTTCAGAAAATTGAAAGATTATTTTTTTTTTTTTTTTTTTTTTACAAACAAAATTTTAATCTTGTACAGTTAACTACGTTGTGAATTTAATCTTCGTCAGGTGAAAAGTTATTTCTATCTCTGGTTTTAATATCAAAATGTGCAATTTTTTTATCCCCTTAACATTCTTTGAATTTCTTGTTTTTTTTTTTTTTCTTCATGTATTTATTATTATTTACAGCTAATCTGCATTTAATTTTAGCTGTCTGATCATTTTTCATCATTAAATGATGAATTTGGCTGAGAATACTAAATTAAATACGGCGGCTTTAACTTTAGATACTTGTGTTAATAAATTGTAAAAAAAAAAAAAAATAAGAAAACACTCAAAAACAGAGAAAGTAGCGGTTTGGGTTTAACTTTTGAAAAAAAAAAAAAAAACAATTCTTTTCTATCTTCTGGTTACCAGGGCCGATGCTCCCGTGATGGGACACCTATGGGAATACTGTATTGCTACGGAAGCGGAGAATGGGTAATTGTTATTTAAAAACGAAGTTGCTCACACTTTTTAAATACAATGATAACTATAATAACAATGAAACTAACGCACCGATAATAATGTATTCTTGTTCGCACCCCGAGGTGGTGTTATTAGTTTAAAAATTTGGGGCACATACTTTATTACTTGTGAATTTAACTTGTGTTAATTTTTTTGTTTTGTCGTGCTTGCGTTCGACATAATAATACAAAGGGTAAGTCATTTTTAATGGCGTACCTATTTAAATGTTTCATCCAATGCCTTTGTGTTTTGTGTGTAAATATTAATAATATTCGTTCTCATGCTATCAGCTTAATCATTTCAAAGCTACACCAAATCATTAGTTTACTATTAAATTGTACCTGCTTGTTGAAAATTGCTAACAGCTTTGAAATGATTTTTCAATCAATTAATCATAACTAAAATAATGCAATCTCTCAACCCTTTGATTGCCGAAGCAGCAACAAGCATTATTACAATTCAATTTTCAATGAATTTCAATTTATGATGAAGTTTTTTTTTTGTGCTGCCCCCGAGTGGAATTAATAATGTCTTCTTTTTTAATCTAGTATTCGGTTCTAATTATTTACATTTCTCCAGTTTGGCATGTTTTTTTTTTGCATGGCTAGTGCAGCGTTGCGAATGTTTGAGTAGATTGAATCTAACTGAGTTAGAAATTAAACTATGAATGTGCACCAGAGAGATGAGGATTGCAAATAGTTTCATCTGCTTTGCATATTGCACGTCATCATTATCATCCTTAATTATATATGAAATAATACTTACATTTGTGGAGTAAAATTTTACAGGTAATATTTTGTTTTGTGCAATTTAATTTCAAGATTCTAAACGTGTGGACAAAGATTAATAATACAAAAATATCAGAGAAACACAATGTTACTGTGTAAACTTTTGGTCCATCATCCACGTATACCATTGATCAAATTCAATCGACAATACCGTTGCAACATTATATAATCATTTTATATGATCAAGTTTTATCATCAATTGAATTTGATGGTATGGTTGTAAATATTTCAAACAGCGACCGTTGCATCTGGTTTTCTTTCAACATTGCTTTCACATAATACAGATACGGAGAAGATGGACGTACAGTCGGAACTCCTGAATTTTGTCCAGCTCCGGTTCGTCTTCAATGGGACATGAGTCCGAAGTGTTTGGAAGCTATTGAAAACTCTTATTTGGTGAGGGATCGTGTCAAGTACTTGATTCGATGCTTAAATCGGTCCTTCTGTAAACCTTGTGTCTCTTGCAAACACACAAACACACTATAAAACATAAGTTATTAATTTCCAGGTTGCCGAGAAGCTGTTGAACGACGTAGAGTTGAGAATCTACATGCACAACGCTTATGGAAAAGGCTTCATGAAATTGTGTCGAGTATCTCCGGATGCTTATATACAAATGGCTCTTCAGTTAGCTTATTATAGAGATGCTGGTAAATTTAGTCTAACTTATGAAGCCTCAATGACGAGGCTATTCAGGGAAGGTAGAACCGAAACTGTTCGACCTTGTACCATCGAATCCGCAGCTTGGGTTAAATCTATGGAAGATAAATCTGCGACTGTAAGTTTTGCATACAAGTTAAAAAGTAATTTTTTTTTTTTTTTTGTTTATTTATTTATATTTCTATTGTTCAATGAAACTTGCGAGTTTCAAGAAAATATTTCTTTATATTTACGGCTGTAGGTTGAACAGAGATACAAATTGCTGGCTGCAGCTACCGCTCGTCATCAGTTGGGCTACCAGGACGCCATGTGCGGCAAGGGAATAGATCGTCACTTGTTCTGCCTGTATGTCGTATCTAAGTACCTGGAAGTCGATTCCCCATTCCTCAAGGTAATATGTTGCAAAATACGGTTGCCGAACGTCCTTTCACCTTTTGGAGTAAAAGTAATGACGCCTCATTTTATCCCAAAATGCATACACAGGAAGTCTTGAGCGAACCATGGAGACTCTCAACGTCGCAGACACCCCATGGACAAACTTCCAGATTAGATTTGAAGAAATATCCAAATTGTATATCTGCCGGTGGTGGATTTGGACCGGTAGCTGACGATGGATACGGCGTTTCTTACATAATTGCCGGAGAGGATTTTCTCTTCTTTCATATTTCGAGCAAGATCAGTTCGCCCGAAACGGTAAGTTCGATGAATATATTATTATCTACAAATACTATTAGACCAATTATAATTATTGACCGATTTTCTATACATTTTTTTTCTCTATTTCATTTCATATTCTTTCAGAACTCTGCAAGGTTTGCAGTAGCGATAGAAACAGCGCTTTCTGATATGAAGAATCTGTTCACCGAGTATAAAAAATTACAACAACATAAAAACGGATCGGCGTAACACGGTGATATTAATTACTGCAAGCTCTTTTTTTCTACTTTTTTTTCCCCTTTTTTTTCATAGTTATTTTTTTCTCTGCTGACTTTACATCAGAACAACACTGTTGATATCGAACAAGTTGAACATTCTTCGAATCGATAGTAAACTGAAGGAGAATAGAAATTAACCAATTACGTTGATTGATGTAAATACATTTATGTTGTTATACACATGTACGTATTTTTTATCAATGCAAAACAAGCTGTTTTCTTTGTAGGTAGGAAAATATTAAAAAAAAAGATCAACATAGACTGGAAAGTTTTTTTTTTTTTTTGTTTATTTCCGTCATTGTCTATTAGGCGTGAATCTTAAGTTGCACAATTTGTTAAACGTTTGAATTCGCCTCACTTATGTCATTATTGAAATATTGACAGTAAGTCTTTATCATTTGAACAATCGTTATGTAAGCGTATACTATATGTCATGGTAATGAATTCGATGTTATGCATATATAAAAACCAAATGCAAGAATATCAAAGTTGAGAATAAGAAAAAAAAAAAAACGAAAAAAATTAACATCAAAAATGATAGAAGATAAGTTTTACTTGTAAATATATATATTGTAAAACAGTTTTAGGGTATTATTATACCACACATTGTATTCATTATTATAATAGTATTTTACACACAATGACCTCTCTCTCTCTCTTATTATCTTGCTTTTTTTTTTTTTCCTTGTACATTAAACATTAATTAATCGTTATTCGTATACGAATCAAAGTACGATGACGAATTCATATCACAGACAGGTTTTGTTTTAAAAATATTTTATCAAATGCAAAGTAATTGAATAACTGGTTATATAGTAGTTGTTTTTTTACACTTGTTGGTTTTTTTTTTCTGTGGCATTCTTGTTTTCAAGTTTTTCGAAAAGAGTTACTATATCAATTATACACTGACATAATTGTAAAAAAAAAAATGTAATCTTTTTTATCCGGGGTTACGAATTCCTCGTAAATTATCTTTAGATCACAAACTCCATCCACTTGTCTTATCCATATCTTCGTTATACGTATATAATTTCCTTACTTTTATCAAACACCTATGTTATCGTGTGAAGAACATTGAAAATCGATTCATCTCTCTTTTATAAACAACTCTGCTTACTAGAGGGACTTCGTAGATACTTATGTGTATGCGTTTCTAGTGACCTGCCTTGTATGTACAAAAAAAAAATAACAAAATCACGCAAAATTTGTTGATAATTGTATTAATACGGGAAAGGAAATTGTTATAGAACAGTCAATCAATATTACAATATACGCAACCTATCAATGCAAAATAACTGATCTAAAAAAAAAAAAAATAGTAAACATTTTTTATATTTAAATTTATATATATATATATATATAATTTTATAAATGGGAATTTATTGTCAATAATCTATGTCTTACAGTTAATAGTATACCTATATATTTAGTGGTATTGGTGCTCACAAACAAAACAGTGTACTGTATCATGTGGTGTGGATTTCTTATTTTATTACATGATGTTCTTTTCTTATTTTTTTTTTCTCCTTTTTTGCGGATATGCAGTGGAAATAATTAAATATTTTAATTACTCAATTAAACACAACGTGTCATTTGTCAATGGTGGTTGAATGATAAACTTATTCAATTTTTGTTACCGATATTTTCATTTGACAAACTAATTGTGAAATTCAAATCCCTGATTAATGTAAATTTAAATATAATGATAATAACAATAAAAAAAAAAAACATAAAAAAATAACATACACCAATGTTTCAAACAGAACTGCTTTCCTTTCTTTCTTCGAATACCGTGCGTACATCTAAGAATTATATGAGTCGACAAATTATAACTTTGCAAATTTTATTCCTTACAAAATTTGCTAAATCATTGACGGAATAATTTTTAAATAATATAAATTGTGTGACAAATTTGTTCGACTTTTGCACAAATACTAGGTCGTTCTTGGTACCCATAGAATATCGATCTGACGCCTCATGATAAAGTATCCAGTTATTAGTTGATGTGATTATTCAGTGGCATTTTTATGTTGCAGAATTTGCTTAAATTTGAGTTTCTTCTTATCTTGTGATTCAATGGAATAACACACGATATAGGTATTCCGCTTTACCTAAGCAAAGTTAAGTAACAATAAAATTTACATATTATACAATGACTTTGTATACATGTATATAAATCACACTTGTAAATTTTATAGTTTTTGCCATATACAATAAAATCTGAACAACGTATAATCAAAGGCTTTAAATCAATGATTGATTGAATGATTAATCTATAGGCTTTAACACTTGTATCTCATTTGTTATTGTCACTGTCTCTTTTGCAACGATCATCGGGCAATTTGTCTTTTTGTACAAGACGATGCTTGTTGGAGAGAACCGCGTTTCTAAGTGTTGAGTGAAGAAATCTTTTGTTTATTGTATGTTTTGGTTTTATCCATCCACTGGGACCCATGACTTCTGCTCTTCTAGCACCAACTTTTGCCTCTTCCATCAGCGCTTCGGCTGCAAGCCTGTTGTTCAATTGCATAATTTTATTAATGTATGCAGAGCGAGTGAAAGATCAAAATTTATGATAAATGTAAAATTACTTACCTGTTCAACGTCTCCTCATCCATCGATTGATTATAATTTTTGAAGCTCTTCGGTCACCAAAGTATTTACAATTAGAATTATATTTTTTCTGTTCTTTGACTAAAATTCATCACGTTACTGAGAAATGATGAAACTTCTTTGGACGGCTCAACACCAGAGAGTTTTAAGAATCATCGAACGTGTTATAAAATCAACGCTACATGATCGTAAGTTGTATAAAGACAACTTTATTTCTTCGTGTCATAATTAAGAGCGTATTTTTTAGGTTAGAAATACGTAAACAGATGTTACGCATAGCGCGCATAGCTCTAGTATTCCGATGGCAATGCCACACATACATGTCTTCATTTGTTTTTCACTTATAAGAGGGCGGCCTGATCGTGAATTTCTCATCCTTGAATGAGCTCTGATCACCACTCGTGTTGTCAAAATTTGATTCGACGTGGAGTTTCACGGACAGCATTCCTAGATGCTGATACCGGTCGACATATGAAGAGAAAATAAATTTTTTTTTAAATCTCCGCATCTGAATATTCCTGGTTTTACTCCACTATGTCGCAACAAAAGACGATCATAAGCGAGGTATTTTTTGTAAAATATTTATCTCAGTGTTATTATCAACACGTTTGGTTAAAAAATATAATAACTCCTATGCAGTGCCTCATTGCTAATGAAGGGAGATAGTTTGCACGAAATATCAATGTTTAACTTGTACAGTAATTACCTTATATGAGTAACTTACATTTTCAGATGGAGGTTGTTCAGGAAGCGTTAGAAGCCTCGCTACATAAGGTTGAGCTGATTGAGAGAAAACTAAGAACAAAATTGCTGACTATTGAAAATCGGAACAGGCTAGAGAGGGAATTAGAGGAAGTTAAGGATGTACTCGAGGCCAATCAGAAAGCGCTGAAGGACCTGAGGCATGAAAATACAAGGTCTTTCATGATCGCAGCAAGCTTTGTGTTCGCTTGCTTCTTGCTTTTCGGACTGTATTCGATGATATATGGGGGCATATAAAAAAATATTGGAAAAATTTTGGCCGATTGACCAAGACTGGATCGAAAATGAAATTTTGTTATGAACATAATTTAAAACGAGAGAAGTAAAGTAATGCTGCTAGAAGACATTGTCGTATCTATTAGAAGAAACAGTATTACAGAAAGGGAAATTTGATACTTTTTTACAACTTTATTATTACATGTATTTTAAGTTTTACAGGGCAATCTACACGGTCATTTATTCGTTGCTGAACACGAGACCCCAGTGAGAGAAGGCTGCTTTTGCGGGTGCCAGGTGGAATGGTGGTATCAGTCGTATTAGTATTCAGCAACAAATAAATGGTCCTGTCTGTAATGTCATACCGAATAATGTAAAATAAATGATTCCAAGCTTATGTAGTATATTGTACAAAAGTCCGTATTTATTTTAGTGGCGGGAAAAAGGAATAGTGATCAATTCTGGATCCATACAGAAAACATAAGCTGAACTTCGCACATATAATCACAGAGTTGACAATAAAATGAATATTTGTATCCATAAAGTATATGTAATATTATGTACATACATGAATTAGTTAACCAATTACCATTTCATTAAAATATTGCATAAGTATATTATTTAATTATCAGCAGTAGTACATCGTCGCAAAAGGCACTCATTGTGCAATAAGGAAGTCGTATTGGGCTGAGCCAGCTTGCCTACTGCGTATGAACTTGGCATGTGTTTCTCCGTCTAAATAACTACCTTTCACAGCCTCGTCTTCTTTCATCGCACTTCTCCATTCCAGCTGAATTCAAATTCACAATGCTCAAAAGAATTGTTAACATAGAGAACGCTCTTTTTTGTATGAATTTTCTTCCTATGAATCATGAGATATATTCCTTGATTCCGGAAGGTTCTAAAAGTAGTTTACTGGGCTAAGTGATTTAGGTTTATTAATTACTGTATATTGTTTACGAACCAGTCTAAGTATTCGTTCACGAGGAAGGACAAACTGATCTCCCCTCAGAATCCTGATCAAATCTGCTCGCTCACACCACGGCCATATCATCAGATCCACCATTCCAGGTTGTTTACCACCGAAGAATGGAGTTCCTCTCCTAACGAGTTCTCTATCAAAGATTTCAAGGCCGTTCAGGATCTCAACAAACTGCTCACGTTCCATGGTCGGGGTATAATAGACCTTGAGCAATTTAAAAGATAAGAATTACAAACATAGCGAACTTGTATAATAGCTAAATTGATTGTCAAATATGCAATACACCATGATTATTTCTGAATAATTTCTGAATTTCTGGTTGTACCTTGTTCATAAGTACTATTATAGCACCAAATCTTTCGATAAGTAGCTTCTCTTGAGCCTTCAATAAAGGATCCTTTGGATATAGACGGTGTTCCGGATAGGCCTCATCCAGGTAATCCACTATGATCAGACTTTCGTATAAAATATTTCCCTCTTCGAGTTCAAGCAGCGGAACTTTACTCAATGGATTTTTTTCCACCAGCCATTCCGGCTTGTGTGTTAAATTAACGTAGACAACGTCATATCTAAAATATCAGAGTTAAGGAGCTTGAGTAGGAATGTCAAATGCAAACAAGGATTCCAAAAATATATTATATTCAATACGATTACAACTATAAGTTGCTCAGCATAGAAATAGAGCAATGTAATTTATGTGAAACCAGATCAGACGTTTGCCTTTTACCAATTAAATTTAGATATAACGTTACAGATTTACATATAACGTTATAAGGCATGTTTCGATATGGCTTACGGAATTTTTTTAGCATCTAATACAAGATGAACCCTCTGGGCAAATGGGCAAAATCGCATGCTGTACAATCGTAGCTTGCCAGGTACCAAGGGTGGGACTTGAGATCCTGAGAATGAATAAATTGATAGTCGCATAATGATAACTGTTGATTAGATTTAATTGCAGGCATACGAGTACGTGATAATACTACAATTATGAACTTGTTAGTTAATACAATTTAACTCACCGACACTCAGATGTTTCGTACTCATGTTTTGAGTGTATTCGGCAAAGCTACAAATTTCACTCCCAAAATTTATGCCGTATCGGTTCTATTTGTTTGATAGATTATTTCTAACAATGAGGACCAGCGAAGGTTCAGTTCGAAAAATGCGATGCACGTCTCTCGTGGTCCGGTGACAAGTGATTCTGATCGGTAACGTTGGTTGCCGTGGTAGGAGTCGCGATTGCCACGGTCTGACCGTGGGTTGCATGGACACTAGAGGTAAGGAGGCCGAACGCAATGCTGGCAAAATGGACTGTGAAAGTGATGAACGATCCGCGGATTGTACCCACCTGGCAGCGCTACAACTGCGGGCTCCGTCAGCGCGGTGATTTTGAATCGTCGATCCTCACGTATGTATCCTATTCGTAACCAGGCGCTGGTATGGCTTGCGGATACATCCTGAACTACAAGATCTTTCATTACTTTCACGATGCACTTTTCGACGATTCCGCCATATGCGTTCGCCCTCCTTACCTCTAGTCGCGCTAGTCGCCATTGTGGGATGGTTGCCCAATATCATGCGACGAAATTCAACAGCCAACGCAATATGGTTTTGCATTGAATTGAACTGAAAAATTTTCATGGTAGCATTTTGGCTATGTGGCGATGTAATTACTGTTGAGATTAACATTGAATTCTCAGTATGATGGCAGAAATCTCAGCATGTTGTTTTCACGTTTCTAAAATGGTTTAAGTTTGTAAGTCTCAGATCTGTAAAGTTGATCGAGTCGTATATATGTACGAAATGTAAATTGTTGCAACGAGCCCACCGTTTGTGGCATTTTCTTGCGGTGGCCATCCAAACTATTATTTTGCCTATACGGGTCGGGCGGGAATTTCGTATGATGTTAATCGGGGACTTTTTGTAAAAATTTTCATAATTTTGAAAAATACTAGAATCCATTCTTTCACGCACCTTATCACCGTGATTTTTCGAGGAAAATCGATTGCGCGCAGTCGGAATACGCTGCGGGCAACGCATCAAGAGATATGGCGAAAAAACTAAAGATTCATTTTCGCAATTTCTGTGCTGCTGGTCTCCGCTTTGTAATTTCTGTCCCGTTGGTCCTACGCTCGTTTTGGTGAGTTTTCTGCGATCCTAGGGGTCCAATTAGTCGTGAAAGGGTCACAAATATCGAATGTTTGAGACAAAAAATGAGGAAGAAAGTAAGGCTAACCCCTTTGCATTTTTGGCAAAAATTTTGGCGATTTTGAAAAGTGCTGGAATAAATTCTTTTTTGCACTATTCCGACGTAATTTTGCGAGAGAAATCGATTGGGCACAATTCCAATACGCTGCGAGCAACGGATCAAAAGTTACAGGCAAAAAACCAGAACCTGAGTTTTTCACATTTTTCAGCTGGTGATCT
This sequence comes from Neodiprion fabricii, assembly GCF_021155785.1. Lineage (NCBI taxonomy): Eukaryota > Metazoa > Arthropoda > Insecta > Hymenoptera > Diprionidae > Neodiprion > Neodiprion fabricii. The sequence goes on along the minus strand of NC_060240.1, from coordinate 2,204,466 downwards.
TTTAGTCGTCATTTCTCTGCTGTTGATCTCACGCTGTTTTCGCTGCGTTTTCTGAGTTCCTGGTGGTCCAATTAGTCAGGAAATGGTCACACAAATCGAATCCGAGACCAGTCATTTTTCGCTCAAAAAATGAGGAAAAAAGTAAGGCTAACCCCTTTGCATTTTTGGTGAAAATTTTGGCGATTTTGAAAAGTGCTGGAATAAATTCTTTTTTGCACTATTCCAACGTAATTTTGCGAGAGAAATCGATTGGGCACAATTCCAATACGCTGCGAGCAACGGATCAAAAGTTACAGGCAAAAAACCAGAACCTGAGTTTTTCACATTTTTCAGCTGGTGATCTTTTAGTCGTCATTTCTCTGCTGTTGATCTCACGCTTTTTTCGTTGCGTTTTCTGAGTTCCTGGTGGTCCAATTAGTCAGGAAATGGTCACACATATCGAATCCGAGACCAGTCATTTTTCGCTCAAAAAATGAGGAAAAAAGTAAGGCTAACCCCTTTGCATTTTTGGTGAAAATTTTGACGATTTTGAAAAGTACTGGAATAAATTCTTTTTGCAGTATTCCGACGTAATTTTGCGAGAAAAATCGATTGGGCACAATGCTAATACGCTGCGAGCAACGGATCAAAAGTTACAGGCAGAAAACCAGAACCTGAGTTTTTCACATTTTTCAGCTGGTGATCTTTTCGTCGTCATTTCTCTGCTGTTGATCTCACGCTTTTTTCGTTGCGTTTTCTGAGTTCCTGGTGGTCCAATTAGTCAGGAAATGGTCACACAAATCGAATCCGAGACCAGTCATTTTTCGCTCAAAAAATGAGGAAAAAAGTAAGGCTAACCCCTTTGCATTTTTGGTGAAAATTTTGGCGATTTTGAAAAGTGCTGGAATAAATTCTTTTTTGCACTATTCCAACGTAATTTTGCGAGAGAAATCGATTGGGCACAATTCCAATACGCTGCGAGCAACGGATCAAAAGTTACAGGCAAAAAACCAGAACCTGAGTTTTTCACATTTTTCAGCTGGTGATCTTTTAGTCGTCATTTCTCTGCTGTTGATCTCACGCTTTTTTCGTTGCGTTTTCTGAGTTCCTGGTGGTCCAATTAGTCAGGAAATGGTCACACATATCGAATCCGAGACCAGTCATTTTTCGCTCAAAAAATGAGGAAAAAAGTAAGGCTAACCCCTTTGCATTTTTGGTGAAAATTTTGACGATTTTGAAAAGTACTGGAATAAATTCTTTTTGCAGTATTCCGACGTAATTTTGCGAGAAAAATCGATTGGGCACAATGCTAATACGCTGCGAGCAACGGATCAAAAGTTACAGGCAGAAAACCAGAACCTGAGTTTTTCACATTTTTCAGCTGGTGATCTTTTCGTCGTCATTTCTCTGCTGTTGATCTCACGCTTTTTTCGTTGCGTTTTCTGAGTTCCTGGTGGTCCAATTAGTCAGGAAATGGTCACACAAATCGAATCCGAGACCAGTCATTTTTCGCTCAAAAAATGAGGAAAAAAGTAAGGCTAACCCCTTTGCATTTCTGGCCAAAATTTTGGCGATTTTGAAAAGTGCTGGAATAAATTCTTTTTTGCACTATTCCGACGTAATTTTGCCAGAGAAATCGATTGGGCACAATTCTAATACGCTGCGAGCAACGGATCAAAAGTTACAGGCAGAAAACCAGACCCTGAGTTTTTCACATTTTTCAGCTGGTGATCTTTTCGTCGTCATTTCTCTGCTGTTGATCTCACGCTTTTTTCGTTGCGTTTTCTGAGTTCCTGGTGGTCCAATTAGTCAGGAAATGGTCACACATATCGAATCCGAGACCAGTCATTTTTCGCTCAAAAAATGAGGAAAAAAGTAAGGCTAACCCCTTTGCATTTTTGGTGAAAATTTTGACGATTTTGAAAAGTGCTGGAATAAATTCTTTTTGCACTATTCCGACGTAATTTTGCGAGAGAAATCGATTGGGCACAATGCTAATACGCTGCGAGCAACGGATCAAAAGTTACAGGCAGAAAACCAGAACCTGAGTTTTTCACATTTTTCAGCTGGTGATCTTTTCGTCGTCATTTCTCTGCTGTTGATCTCACGCTTTTTTCGTTGCGTTTTCTGAGTTCCTGGTGGTCCAATTAGTCAGGAAATGGTCACACAAATCGAATCCGAGACCAGTCATTTTTCGCTCAAAAAATGAGGAAAAAAGTAAGGCTAACCCCTTTGCATTTTTAGTGAAAATTTTGGCGATTTTGAAAAGTGCTGGAATAAATTCTTTTTTGCACTATTCCGACGTAATTTTTCCAGAGAAATCGATTGGGTACAATCCCAATACGCTGCGAGCAACGGATCAAAAGTTACAGGCAAAAAACCAGAACCTGAGTTTTTCACATTTTTCAGCTGGTGATCTTTTAGTCGTCATTTCTCTGCTGTTGATCTCACGCTTTTTTCGTTGCGTTTTCTGAGTTCCTGGTGGTCCAATTAGTCAGGAAATGGTCACACATATCGAATCCGAGACCAGTCATTTTTCGCTCAAAAAATGAGGAAAAAAGTAAGGCTAACCCCTTTGCATTTTTGGTGAAAATTTTGACGATTTTGAAAAGTACTGGAATAAATTCTTTTTGCAGTATTCCGACGTAATTTTGCGAGAAAAATCGATTGGGCACAATCCTAATACGCTGCGAGCAACGGATCAAAAGTTACAGGCAGAAAACCAGACCCTGAGTTTTTCACATTTTTCAGCTGGTGATCTTTTCGTCGTCATTTCTCTGCTGTTGATCTCACGCTTTTTTCGTTGCGTTTTCTGAGTTCCTGGTGGTCCAATTAGTCAGGAAATGGTCACACATATCGAATCCGAGACCAGTCATTTTTCGCTCAAAAAATGAGGAAAAAAGTAAGGCTAACCCCTTTGCATTTTTGGTGAAAATTTTGACGATTTTGAAAAGTGCTGGAATAAATTCTTTTTGCACTATTCCGACGTAATTTTGCGAGAGAAATCGATTGGGCACAATGCTAATACGCTGCGAGCAACGGATCAAAAGTTACAGGCAGAAAACCAGAACCTGAGTTTTTCACATTTTTCAGCTGGTGATCTTTTCGTCGTCATTTCTCTGCTGTTGATCTCACGCTTTTTTCGTTGCGTTTTCTGAGTTCCTGGTGGTCCAATTAGTCAGGAAATGGTCACACAAATCGAATCCGAGACCAGTCATTTTTCGCTCAAAAAATGAGGAAAAAAGTAAGGCTAACCCCTTTGCATTTTTAGTGAAAATTTTGGCGATTTTGAAAAGTGCTGGAATAAATTCTTTTTTGCACTATTCCGACGTAATTTTTCCAGAGAAATCGATTGGGTACAATCCCAATACGCTGCGAGCAACGGATCAAAAGTTACAGGCATAAAACCAGAACCTGAGTTTTTCACATTTTTCAGCTGGTGATCTTTTCGTCGTCATTTCTCTGCTGTTGATCTCACGCTTTTTTCGCTGCGTTTTCTGAGTTCCTGGTGGTCCAATTAGTCAGGAAATGGTCACACAAATCGAATCCGAGACCAGTCATTTTTCGCTCAAAAAATGAGGAAAAAAGTAAGGCTAACCCCTTTGCATTTTTGGTGAAAATTTTGGCGATTTTGAAAAGTGCTGGAATAAATTCTTTTGTGCACTATTCTGACGTAATTTTGCGAGAGGAATCGATTGGGCGCAGTCCTAATACGCTTCGATCAACGCATCAAAAGTTACGGCCAAATAACTAAAGATTTCTTTGTTTGTTCAATGTATTATCTAAGCTGTTGACGCGATATACGAAGATCCAATTTTCCCTCCAATCGCGCCAAGTGCAGGACAATGTTTGAAGCAGAAAGTTATCTGTAATCACGGCACAGCTTGTAGCGACACTCGCTAGTCGCTACAGTAGCTTATTTCGTCAGGATGCGCAAGGTCGCCTGGAGTGGGCCGGTAATTTGTCGTCGTCGCGAGAAATGTCTGCAATCTATAAAGTGTCCCGATTTCTGCTAAGAAATCAATCGCAGAATAAAAATGTTCACCATAAAATGTACGTCGCCAGACTTTTTCAAACGGCAACGCACCAGGCAAAACCTCCGAGCGTGGTTAAGATGAGTTTGATTGGTGCGTCGGTAGGTGTTGTACTCGGTGCAGGTTATTCTTTCAATAAAATTAATAAGGATCGAAAAAACATCGCTAATGAAGGAACGCAGACTGAAATTGAGACGCTGAAATCAATTCCAGATATCAAGCCATCCAGAAAGGTATAAATCGGTGGTCTAATTGGTGCAAATCCGTTTAGGTTACCGAACTAAACTAACGTGATTGAACATAACCTATTCTCATCTACTCGCATTGAATAATCTCCCTGTTCTTACCAAATTGTTACATCAGCACCATGTTGTAGGTGATTTATCCTGGCGACAACTCTGGACTGAAGCTTACATTATTTCAATACCAAACATGCCCGTTTTGCTGCAAGGTACATTGTAATATGCACATAGTCTATAAAGCAATTGCATTCTCGCAGTAGAATGATTGTAAATTTGTAATATGTATTTTGATACAGACTGTTCTAGTCTGCTTATTGTTCAAGAAATTCACGTTTTCTCTACAAGTTGTCTCTATATTGTGAAATTAGACTTATGCGTGAAAACTTGTTAGGAGAAAATGAATAACTGTACAGAATTATGTTAAAATTGACTCTTTCAGAAGTACTTGTATATTTTAAATATATATACACATAGGTGCGAGTGTTTTTGGATTACCATGGAATATCATACAATGTTGTTGAAGTGGATCCAGTTCTAAGAAATGAAATTAAATGGTCGACGTATAGAAAAGTACCGATTCTTCTCGCCAAAGTAGATGGAGGATATCAGCCATTGATTGATAGTACCATGATAATATCCGTTCTTGGAACAATTTTAGAAGACAAGTATAAAAAAATTGAAGACATTGTCAAGTATTATCCAAAAATGTTTTGCCGAGATGCAAAAGGAACGTTTAAAGAAGAAATTGTCAATAAATACTTCCTGATGTATCAAAACAATCTGCCAAAGGAAAAGTCTATGAATTATATCGTGTGCGTACATTTGAAAAATAACATCTTATATCTAATCTTTTCCTGATCATTATTGTCATTGCTTCGAATATTTTCGCTTTTCATGCAGAATAAAACTGTCTCATTTTCCAAATACAGTATTTTGCTTTTTTCTGTTCAATGATAGAGAGGAACGGAAGTGGCGAAAATGGGCTGATGATGTCCTAGTTCACGTTTTATCTCCAAACGTTTACAGAACAACAACAGAAGCACGTCAAGCGTTCAACTGGTTTTCCGACGTAAGTAAAAACTGTTGTGAGATCACTACGCTCTGTGAAAATAATCTTTGTGTAGGTTAAAGTTACCGAATGATAAACCATGAGAAAAACCAACAGGTTGGTAGATGGGAGGAGTACTTTCCAATGTGGGAACGCCTGCTCATGATCAATGTGGGAGCCTATGCAATGTGGCTGATATCGAAAAGGCTCAAAAAAAGACACAGTCTCAAAGATGACGTTAGGCAGTCACTGTATGACGAAGTAAACCATTGGTTGAATGGCATTAGTGTTAAAGGAACGCAATTCATGGGTGGATCAGACCCAGATTTCTCAGACTTAGCTGTCTACGGTATTTTAAAAAGTATCGAGGGATGTGAAGCATTCAGAGATTTATTAGACCACACGAAAGTTGGCGTATGGTTTAATGCTATGCGTGAAAAAATTGATTCGAATCACGGACGACAATATGTCAAGTATTAAATTGTCATTATTATAAATTCACAAGTGTATGTATTTACTTATTTGTTAATTAATAAATATTAATTATAGTATAAACATATGGGGTCAAGCTTTGTACCAATCACAAACTAAAAATAAGATGGCCATGGCTCATTAGATGTAATTGTTATTCACTATAGATAAATTAAGTACATCATATTTATTCACAATATTGGACTGTGTCTAGAGAAAATTAGCCACCCTAAAAAATTTATCTTTGAACACGGTCCAACTAACAAACGAATGCATTAAACACTTTCATATTACGCATTAAATATGGTTGCTTTGGTTTAGAATATTGGACAAGCTATTTGTTGATAATCTAGAATAAATCCTCTGTTTAGAACATCACCAGTTTCATCTCCGTTTGTAATGACGTAAAGAACAAACGGTTTTGAAGAACCTGTAAAAAAAAAGCGTTATTATGAGTATCAATATAGCAAAAAATCTTTATTTCGTAACTAATCCTTTAATAGTATAAATTGACGAAAATGCGTCATTCTATTCTACCATAATTTGGGTGACGATACTTACTGATAACAGTTACGAAACCGTTTCCACAGAAACGATCAACATCTAATGCGGTACCTGTTGTATCAAATGGATTTGGTATTATAACAAAATCTGCCGTACAATCTGTTCCAGTAACTGCAGCCAAGTCTGTCCCTGTTGAATGATGAAAGTTGAAGTTACTGCGTTGTGTACAGATTTTTTCTTTTGAAAAACTTACCAATTATTGTTGTGTCAAGGCCGTCTGTATCTCCAGAAACAGTGAATGACAGGGTGTTGTCCTGTGACCATTGAATCGCACAATAGCCCACAGTCATTCTCACACAAACACCGTAATTCAAATTCACTAGTTGACGAGTACCGACCAGTGGAGCTGAAATTTTGAAGTGTTAAAAATCGCTGATTTTACAGTGAACGAGAATTATTTCAATAACGAAATAGTATGATATTTTACTTACATCTTGGATTCACTACGGTACCGTAATTGAAGCTTGTTACAGTGCCAGTAGTTGTAGTATAATATTGCAGACATCCACTCGGAGCTGAAATGAAATGTATGTAATAATGCTCAACTATTTTCATGTGATTTGAAAAGAATATTGGCAAATACTGTGATACGTACCACGCCATACAGAATCGCAGGCTATCTGCTGTATCCTGATATTCCAACGGCGATCAAATACGTAGTTCACGTCAGTATCGATCGATATCGTAATAGGAGCTGGTCCATCGAAATCTACATAAACTGTAGACAGAATAATAAATATTTCAGTATCTAGCTTAAGTATGCATATTTTTCGAATTTTTGCACGTGATAAATGTCAAATAAAGACTCAACATTTTTTTCACATTAAACTATACCGTGTTGATTGGTATTTTCTCCACAAATCCTGGGAACGAGGGTTGCTCCACCAGTTACTGTCAAAAAGTCTAAGTCACACACACCAGTTCCGTCTGGTTGGGCTAGGGAGAAATCCAAGAAATCCAAACGCAACTATGTGCAGTAGAAACCATTGTTTAAATATCTGAGGTGATAAGGTCATTAAAGTTTTTGCAATGCATTCCTGCTCACCTGACAAATATGAGAATTGCAGGGACGAACGACAATTGTGCATCGATCTCCACCAGCATACGTTGTTGGATAATCGGGATTTATGAAATACGTATTGTTCATGTTCGTGGTAGAACCGCATGTTCTCACAACTGTGAAACGATATTATTTAATTTAAAAATGGGAAATTTCATCAAGAATCATAAGAGAAGCGAAGCATCTGTGTCTATGTTGAAATCTGTGTCTATATGAAGAAAGCGCCAAAATCATTTTTTTATAGAATTTCTTTGCTCTAAACATTTATTAAAGTCAAAAGTTAACATCTTATCCTTCTGTCTACTTTTATTAAACTCATTATCGAAATATTAACGTACAATCTGCTACGAATATCACCTTAGGACTGAAGCACAACACTTGATTGATTTAAAAAATTTCAGAGCACTTTTCACGCTTTTTTCTAATCCAATCTGAAGGATAGTGATCAGTTAAGGAATTTATTCTGTTATACTTACAAACACAACAAACGCCGAGGCTGTTGGCACAAGTCCCAGAAGCAGTCCCGGCGTAATTGGAACATTCACGTCTTGTGAAGCACGTACCATTCAGATTATTGCTTCCAGTACATTGAGTATTAGCAAATCTGATGACACTGAAGAGCGGAAAAACTATACGAAACAATAAAATAACGTGAATACATTAGTATCGACGTGATTGTATCACTTTTTGGGGTAAAATTATCCCTGAGAGATGAAACTCAACTATGTAATGATCGAACTTACATTTTCCTTGACGCTCCAATGGAGCATCTTGAAATGTCGTTGCATCTCCCAGGGATTGATCCCAAGCAGCACTCTGACCAGATGCTATCGTTGCGACGGCAAAAATCACTGCAAGCAACACGCTGAACATCCTTACAGTTCCGTACAACTGATTGAAAAGGTAAGATATCACTGGCCACTATGAGATCTCGGTAACGGAGTGCTGTTTACTTAGCTGTTGGAGCAATTATCATGTGCTTGATAATTTCCAACAACTGTAATTTCTTTCTTGGATAACTGTGACTATACTTATTTTACCGCTAGGTATACGTTTACTTATTCATTCTATAATTATTACTGAATTTTTCAATACTATGATAATATTACTGTGAACTGGTCATTGACGTTATCAAACAATAAATAGCGTGATATGTATAATTGTTTAAAATTTATAACAACAAAGGGAGCTGAAATTAATTTGCTAACAGTCGATAAATAAATAGATTGATCATTTCTTTATTCCTACGAGGTGTGACTTGTTTTCTATAGATATTCCTTTTCACGTTGCGTGTCTTGTAATTTGTTCTGCTCTAGATAACTGTGAACTTCTACAGAACGGACAGTGGCCGTGACGCAATATTGCCAATTCGTAGTCATCTGAATGGAATAACTGAAAAATCATAAACACACTTCTCGTTATATTAATTACAATACTTCTTCAAAGCATCTTTAGTGTCTCGTAAGAATTCGGGCACTAACAAATAAGCCCCAAGTTAACGGTACCTTTAAACATGATTTGCACAAAGTTATTTGAAGATCCGGCAAAAGATTTCTGAAGTATCTAGTCTTGAAGGGTTTTGGCCAGTGTGCAATTAGTACGCTGGACGGTTCTATACTTGCTAAAACACCTCGACCAACGGTAATTCTAGATTCGCCTGTCTTATCCTGCGAATATTGAAAATTTGTGTAATATTTCTGAAAAATAATTGCAGCTACGAATGACAAGAGCGTATATATATAAATTGTTTGTAGAATTGTGATATATACCTCGTATCGTATCAAGCGAGCTGTAAACAGGTCGCCAACGGGCGTAGGTATGGTGAGTTGATTATCACTGATCGAAGAACTATCAGAAAGAGGTCTTGGCTCTTCGATTAATCTTTTGGCTTCTTCGTCAGTGATTCCTTCTTCCAACTCAAATTCAACTATAGGTAATATTTCTGGATAGGCAAGAGGTATTCACATTAAATAAGAAGAATATTGCGCTGACGGAATGAATATACAAAACAATAATTGACGATTTCTAGTGGAATTGGTCTCTGTGTTTCTTTCCCCCATCTATAGTTTAAAAGTATTTATGAATAAAGTATCCTTTTGACTTGAACTTACCAAACATGACGAATGAATGCTGAAATTTAAGTCCGCACTGAACACATTTATTTCCAAAAATGTTGTTGGAAGGTAGAAGTGAATTGAAGGTAGAACAGCGGTAGCAAAGAGGTAGGAGTTCTTCAGGATCGCTGTAAGGATAAGCCCTAGCTGCCAAAGTTGAGACCTCCACTTGCGATAATAGACTTGCAGGAATTTTCATACCCCGTAATCGCTCAAAGAGCTGTGTTACCAATTTATGGGCACCGAGAATACGCGCTTGCTTAATCAGTGTATAAGTTATGGTGAACTGTGATACTCCTTCGACTTGTATATCTTGAGTTTTCATTAGCAAAAATCGAGATATATTGAACAAAGCCTCCGGCATCAATGAGGTAAAAGGTTCTTCCTGAAACATGAAGGTATAACATTTTAAGAAGACATCCTACGATTATTGTACTGATTAGTCATTAACAAATGAATTACAACTCACCAAATATTTGTAAACTTCGTTATATGCGTAGTAAATATCAGCTTTATCATAATATATTTGAAAAGTTGCCATTATTTCGTCGGTACGCTTGCTCAAATCGAGGCTGAGTTGTGAAAGGATCCAATAGAAGTACGAAGCATCGCGGAATCTTTTTTCAGCCACTGCATTTCTGGCTAACAGTGTGAGAACAGATATCGATTCCTCAGGTTGACCAGCCATTTGAAATGCTGCCCATATAAAATCAGTTGAAATATTCAATTATTAACGAGAAATCAAACAGAGAACAATTTCGTATCGTACCTTCTTGAGCTTCAGAAAAACGACCAGTTTCAGCTAACCATCTTGCATATGGTCCATAAACGCGAGATTTTAGTTTTGGATTTCTTTCCGCCAGTTCGAACGCCTCAGGCCATGCTTGTGCGTCTATCAAAACATCAGCAACGTCAGGATCATCTCCTAATCGACTGAATATTTCAGCAGCGCCATGCGTGGCGCCTAACTGCCTCAGTTTTTTAGCTATCATAGACAAACTGTCTCTCTCGGCCTTATCCAGTTGTCTTCCAACTTTGATGAGCCTGAATTGTCAAGATCAATGTGTAAGAAAAGAAAATTGTTGAACTTTAAATTAGGCAACTAATACGCACATGTCAATCCAACCATATTCAGCAATGATATTAATGGCTCGTTGAACATCTCCAGCAGTGAGGAACATTTCTGCAGCTGCTCGAGGTTCTCCCAAACTTTTTGCCCACTCAGCTCTTCGCCTCAGTAAAATTGTTCGGTCCTGAGATGTAGACATAAGATCATTGGCTAAAATTCCTAAATTTTGTAAAATGAGATTAGAGCAAAAAAAATTAAAATTGTCTTTCATGTACCTGAGTGTTACCACTGGTGATAAATTCTTGAGCTATATCAAACATTCTCAAATCTGAATACATATTAAGAGCGTATTGTTGAAGTCCAGCTTTCTGATACAGTCTTGCAGCTTCTCGAAGTTTTCCCATTGCCGCGGCAGCAGTAGCCATGCAAGCTTCTCGACCCCATTCCCCAGAATTCAATTTTTCCTCAACTTCAGAAACGATATCGATATAACGTAATTTTTTAATACGCGAAAACGCTGCGTATGCTACGTTCAATTCTAAGTGATCCAGAGCAGCAGTCCCCAAAGCGAGCCAATCGCCTTCAGCTACGCCTAAACAAGCTATTGCAAAAGCTTCTTTAAACATTCCTCTTTCTAGGTACTGATACATAGATGATGACATTGGTACCTGAAATTCATTGTCATCTTTAGTCACTGTTACTAGTTTAGCCTAACAAGTTAAAAAGAGGTTTTGCGAGTTACATATTTGGAACCATACCTCTACCGTCAGTATCGCCGCTCCGTTTAAACAGTACAACTTGGACCCATTGTGCCCGACAACAAAGCCAGAAAATTTTTGTTTGTATTCGTTAAAATCAGCGACTTTTACAGCCAAGTAATCGTTCCCTGAGTAGCACATCATATCCTCAAACACGGAATTGAATGCAACGCTTGTAACATCTTGGATTTCTCGTAATATTTCTTCTGTATTTAGATCAAACACCGTAAGCAAACCCGTGTCGCTTACTACGGCTAACTTTTCTTTGAGTGGGCTAATATCTAGACAGTGTATAGCACCTTCAACTTTTGCCAGCTGAGCTGGAAACGGATTGTCGAGATATATCTTTGAAACGTATCCGGTTTTCAATCCTGAAATATAATATTGACAAGTTTATTATTCATTATTAATTACTGTTAGGCTAATATCAATCTGGTAAACGTAAAAATGAATTCAACCTGCAATGATGCATTCTTGACCTGATGGACCACCGGCGACTTTTATGTAGGTAATAACGCCATCGAGAATCCACTCTCTTTCAATAATACCAGTAAAAGTTAGGCTCTGTAGTCGTTTGTCTAGGCACAGTACCAAATGGTTTGTGGTTACAACTAACAAATTGCAATTCAAGGACTGAGGAAGTTTGTCCCTGATGCGATAGTGCATTCCTTCGCTGTTTCCCGAAGGTTCATATATGATCACTCGTTCAGGTAATTGCACAGCGAGTCTATCTCGATAAACTGCAATTCTACAGACCTGAAATAACAATCATGCAATTTCATTCGATCCGGTTGGAGACGTAGGAATAATGAAAAAAACTTGAAGTACGGCATACCAAATCTTTGCACTTAATTCGAACTTTTTGATTTGTAACCAGGTGCTGGATTATAACATCAGTCATATTTTCTCGATATGCATATCGGTCTCCGTACAAGCCGTGCACAGTATTCCAGGACAATTGAGAATACGTTATTGTTCCATCTTGACAACCAATGGCCTGGGACACAAAAGATGTTAGCCATTGTAAATCTATTTGCAAATTCCAATGGGATTGAGAAATAAAATTGAACGCACGACGTGTGAGGATCCTGGATGAACAGCGCAACTCCATACCCAGGATGAAAAAGTATCACCAATCGAAGCCAGCTGAATGCCGTCATGGGTCATTAATAAACAGCGTTTATTGCTGCCAGCTACAAGAATGTATTGTCCGTCAGGAAAGTAGGCTACATTCAGTGGAATGAAATTCAGCGACCTGTCCCTGCTCACTGTTTTTCCAGCCAGAGTGTAGAAGGAAAGACCGCCGCCCCAATCAGCGACGCATAACACGTCCACAGAATCGTCTCTGTTGTCGGTAAAAATAAAATTGATACTTCCAATGATTCTTTAGTGAGAAGAATGTTCCAGAAATATTTCAGCTTACTTCAATGGGCTCCAAGACAAACTCCAGATTGGCGTTCCCCCTGCACGATCAATTCGAGTCTTTTCTTCTCCGTTCTGGAAATAATCTTTCAACATTATTACGTTTCAATTAAAAATCTGAGATAATTAATAGACGAACCTTATTTCTGATAGAAACATATCCCAGCGCAAGTCCAATGGCCAAGTACTGTCCATCCTTTGTCCAAGCACAGCAATTTACTCTTCCTCCAGACTTCAGCTTCTGCACAGCCTTCTGTTCAGTGGACCAAAATGCGATGTCGGAAAGTGCACAACTGAGCAGCTGGTGCGAGACAGGATTAAATTGCATCGCTTGAACAGCTTCACTATGGCTAAAAAATTTGCTTTGCATTATTCATTGGCACATACAAAGGCTTACATAAAAAAGAACCGGCGTAAAAAGCTTTAGTAATGTCTTACGAGTATTTCAATATTCCTTCGAGCTTGGAAGTCCATATAATAACGCTTTTGTCTGCACTACCAGATGCAAACTTCTTTCCATCTCTCGCGTAGCAAACGCAATAGACGACATCTTTGTGTCCTAAAATGTAGATTTGAATTAATCGTGATTTGTAATCTAGTTTAGTTGACTAGTTAAAATGCTGCACAATCTGGTATAATAGTGGAAAAGGAAGGGCGTGATCCGTGTTATATTGAGCAATAAATTATAGGGATAATATACCTTTGAGTGGTTGTACAAGCGCACCATCATTGGTTTCGTAGACAAGGACTTGACTGCCAGCAGCGACTATTAATTGGGTTCCATCTGGGTTGAAGCAGAGATCATAGATGCTGAAATAAATTTGGGAACAATCAATTCAATAATGAGGATTAAGAAAGAAGAAGGAAAAACTGTTTATGACTGCGTTTGCATGTGGAAAATACTATGCAAACTTTGGTTTTCATTTGAATGCTGTATACACAAGAGTATGCATACAGATTAAACAAACTTTGCATATAACAGTGAAATCCTGAGATACCTCATAATTGTTTGTTCAATTGTTTGCCGTGTATTTAATTTATGCTGTTATTGATCACTTACCATTGGTCTGTTTTATCTTGAACTTTATCAACCCATGTAGGATGAGATCTCATTTTAATAACTTCAGTGTAATAAAAAGGATGCCTCTATTCTCTAATTCGTTCACTAGCAATGAATTTAGCAGCCTATTGTCATTGTAATTTAGGTTCAAGAACCGTTAACCACTTGAGTCTACACAAATGCATATATACATTGCTATTTACGTCTAATAAGCGCACGCTACTGGGTCGAATCAGTAGTTTGTTTTGAATTTTGACACTTCGCAAATTAAACCGGTTACCGGGGCAACGTGATCCAGATTTCTGTGGCGTTCTAACCTCACTCTACAATACTAGTCTCAAAGTCTCAATATTTATGAGGTTGAACTTAGTAACGTTGCTTTAACGATGCATGTTTACTTCGCACCCTTAGGATTGACTGAAATTCAGCTAGTAAATCATAACAAATAAAATATGTCCATATACTGAAAAGTCAACTCCTTGAAAGTCGTTCTAAAATTGTACTACGATTTATTCCATGATGTTTTTTTACGTTAACGTTACTAACTTCAGACCTGTCAACATTTATGGACTCAACCTTAACCTAACAGAAATTAGTCGGGTTAGGTTAGGAAATTTCACGTGCCACATGCCGAATTATACAAATACGACGCCTTCTCAGCTTACTCGATTATTAATATCACTCAGCACTGATTTAGCTGTAAGAAATGAAAAGATACTTATTATACATGAATTATATTGGCACCCACTTCAGGTACGCGTCTTTTATACAAGATTTAGTATATTTTGTTGTATATTACAGTCTTGCTTAATACTAATATTAAAACAGTAGGTAAAATTTAGTCTAACCTAATTAATTTGTTTAATTTTCACACAATATACATGAACAATTGCAGTGGAATGCAAAGACAAGAGTCCTTACGCACAATTCAAGGCACTATTGAAGAAGCATTGGCCGACTCCATTAAACCCCGAAGTCTATCTGAACCAATTCTTCAAGTTTCGAGCAGGTTTTAATTGCTGCTTATATGTTGTAAACATATTCATAATATGAGTATTAAAGAAATCGATGGGGCGGTTGAAAATTGAGTATAACTGAACACGGCTCAAGAATTTCCTGATTTTTACACCCACTGCAATTCTCACAGAACGGATAGCGGCGTTCATGCTCTGTCAACAACAGCCCACATCGACTTGATTCATCCAAAGAACGAGTCATACAATACGCAATATATGAAGCACAGACTAAATAAGACTTTTGCTAAGAATGGTCATGCGATCAGGTCAGTGTATTTATTAACTGTTATGCAAATCTTGGTCAACATTGTATCGATCTAAAATTTATTTACCTGTTTCAAAGACACGTATCAAATTTAACGACGCAGAATCACTTCCTGTTACCAAGTCAGCACAGACTTTCATGCCAGACATTCAGCCAAGTCTCGATCATATTTGTATCGTCTCATGGTTCCTAAGAAAGAATGTTATCAGGATATACCAGTCAGTGAGCTGTATCGATGTTTTGCACTTCTTGGGTACGCAACTATAACAGATTTTTATCCAAAAATTACTTATCAGTAAATTTCAGCTGTATAATAAAATACTATTGTTCGTTTTCAGTAATACTGGTCCCTTCGATGCGGAACGAGTAAAAAGGGGAACTCAGCTTTTCCTCGGACCTAAAGATTTTCAAACATTTGCTGGAAAAATAAAGAACAAGTATCAAAATAAAAAGGTTGTTTATGTCCGGCAACTTGATTACTTCACTGTGGAAAAGGGTCAGCCTTTAATGATTGATGATCCCCTTTCCACACAGTTCGATTACTGGGATTTCAGGTGTGGGGGTAGAGCTTTTCTTTATAATCAGGTAATGATCATCATTTGTATGGGTCAGACAATCAAACACTACGTTCCCCTGTCTTGTCCTATTTTCATAATAATAATTAATATGGCTCTTTCAATATTTAACTTGGCAGGTTCGTCGAATGGTCGGAACCCTGATCACACTAGGATTAGGAAAAATTACGGAAAGAGATATTAGGTGTATGTTACAAGTTCCGTCACGTCATAACTGGGACTCGCGTGTTCAAGTATTGCCACCGTACGCTCTCTATTTATGCGAGGTAGGCTACGACCCGTTGGACTTAAAAAAGAATATTATTTGCGAAGATCAATCATCTGTAGCTGTTAATTAACTGAACATCATTTTACGTAGTGATAGTCGATATTTTACATTTTTTACCTGAATAATAAAAAATTTAAATAGCAGTTAATAATCACTAATTCTTAAAAGTGGTGATAGTTACGTTGCTGCTGTTTAATTAATCCTCCGTCATGAGTCTGAGCTCCCTTTTAACAGCTAAGAAAAAGGAGCTAAAACACTGTAATACTGTAGTAACTAACATGCTGGGTGAAAAGTACGAAATTTTAGGAAGCGAGATGAGATTAGTAGACAAAGGACTACCATTCATCGTTGATACAAAACCCGATCTACAAATGGCTATGGTGGAGCCTGGTTTATACTTTGGCTCTCAAGATCCAGCAGCTGATATAAATATCTTAGAAAACCATGGGATACGGCACATTATAAGTATTGGTATAAAGCTGGAAATTGTATTTAAAGATATTCATTATTACTTTATAGATTTAATGGATATTCCGGAAGCTAAAATTTCAGAGGCATTAAAAACCTGCCTGAGAATAATGCGTGAAAAAGGAGGTCAGGGCGTTTTTATACACTGTAACGCGGGTGTATCTCGATCAGCTTCCGTTGTGATAGGTTATTTAATGGTTAAAAAAAATCTATCATACGATCAAGCTTATCAGGAGGTGAAATCTGTTAGGGAATGCATAAGGCCAAATGACGGATTTGTCAAGCAATTGAAAGGTTTGGAATTCTCTGATTTTACATCATTGTTGTAGCGAGTGGTAAATAATGTGGATCGTCTCTTACAAGTCTAAATTTGCTGTAACTATAGAAAGAAACAATGCATGAATTTTCGTAATTATTGTATTATTGAAATATGCTGTGTTTGTACAGCCAAAAATAGTCGATATTATTAATACACATTAAACGCAAAGGGATTCACAAGACTTGAGCATTTGTTAAACAAAAATATTATCCAATCTAGAAATCTCTTAAGAACAGAAAAAAAATCAACATAAGTCACCGTTCTCCGCACGTAATATTTATCAAAATTGAATGAATTTCGTATGTTTATTACCACGCCTTTTTTCGGCTATATGCTACATAATTCACCTTTAATATTTGCAGACTTTTTTAATTTCACTTGGACGGTTTGTTTCTTTATGTCACACACGCCTATCGTTTGTATATTAAATATCAAATGTAAATTCAGTAGGAATAAAACGACCAAATTATGCGACAAAATCTGAATAGTACCTTCCTATTGTGAATTTCAAAGCAAAGCGCTTCGCGCGGAAATCAAGCCTCGTCCTGGTGTTTATCGAATTGCCGTCGCCCTTAGGGCCAGGCGCATGTATGTCTACCTATAGGTATTGGTCTGAAACCAAATCTTACTTCTTGTTTATTAAAAAAAAAGTAATTTTTCATTCATAGCTACCTATATAATGATTGGCTAAAAATTAAATGAGCCATTTCATTAATTGAATGTGTATGTATAGTACGTATGTATGTAATATTTATACGTATATATAGTTAATATATGCATTATGCATTGATAAAACGTGCATTAATTAAGATTGTTGATTCCAAGTAGATTTTTAATAAAAGTTGCTGAAAACCTGAAAAATATAGTAGTAAAAATTTCAGTGTGCTGTGTTTGGTAATTCTTTAATCCATGATTATTAGCTGTCATTTTTTTTTGCTCGTCTCTTGACAGTGGTATATATGCAATATTCATCTGGTTACACATGGTTAATCATACAATGATTATTATCAATATCATATACATAAACCTAATATTCACATTCCTCCAACAATTGAAAATGAGCTGTCTTTGAAGAAAGTAGACAAGGCACTTGAACCGAATAGTTTTCTTAACTAGTTGGCCTCATACATTGGTATATGTGATTTTGCATATCATACACCAAAGTTGAATGTTATTGTTGTTGTTGTTGTAAAACAAAATTGAATAAATAAAAATTCACACACTGAACAGTATCGTATACTCTATTTGAATGTAGAGTAATTACTTATTTGTTAACAACGCCAGTTACAACCGGACACATCTTGTTATAATAGTTAGTCTGGGTTGTCAATCAATTACTAAATTGAAAGGTCTTATAAAGATTATGTTCCCAAAGCGGTTTTCGTATTTTTAAAGTCATCCGTATTGGAGAAAATCCTTGCTTTTCATATCAACATAGAAGTTACTCAAATCGACAATACAGGATATGAGTTATATATATAACTTTTTTCTTCCGTGCCTTTTTACGTCTCATTGTTGTAAGGATAACACTCATATTATAAAAAATTAATATTTTTTTCAGTTTACATTTATACTATTAAAAAATCTCGATTTACGTCGTGCTAATAAACTATTTTAACGAAGCGTAAATTTGTAAATTCCGAAAAGCAAGCAATTGAAAGTGTGCCTTCTTGTTCTTTTAGAACAGTATATGTGTACGCGGATTATAATCGCTAATATTCTACAATAGATTCAGTATATATTGTATAGGAACATGTTCTTTAAACTGACCTAATTCATTTTCAGAAATTTTCCATTAATTTTCTTCGTTTAACATTTAGCAGTTAATATCAATGTCTGGCTTTGCTAGCCAATTTCATTATAACGTCCAACACAGAAATTGGAATTTATATACAAAAAGTTATAAATAAATAAACAAAATATTATGCTTGGCTAATTAATAGATTTTCAAAATTGAAAAAAAAAACAAAAATAAAATAATAATTAGCCATCACGGTGTTTGATCCGTCTAGAATCGACAAATCTGAAGAATATACAGTACGCAAATTAATTCCTATGAAGCCACAGTCTTAAGTACAATATATCTGAACCTACAACGCATGTCGTCTGGATGAAAAAAAAACATGTTCGGTTCAAAGTGAAATCACCCCCAAACATACTACATTATAAATAACCTGATTTCTAGTGTAGTATGTCACGGTGTGTTATAACTTTTTTTTTTCTATCGACCATTATTACGCGTTGCAGTTACAGATACATAAATACGTCAGTTTGAACTGTAAATATAAACATGTCGTCGTACATTGTGTAGTAAACCAGTGTCAAAGTCCAAGAGAGTGGCCAGGTCGTATGCAGCAGCATCAGTAATGGAACAGGGAACCACCCAGCAGCAGTGTTACCCTTGTCGTTTGTCAGAGGAAAGTTACCTTAAAATTCATTAGCTTATAAAGTCGACCGATATTTATTAGAAGATGTCTTCTACTCTACTCTAGCGCTTAGCCCCCCAAGGACCAGATGGGGCAGACGCAGGCATGGGAGCAGCGGAACCACCGAAGGATGGAAATTCCGTAACGCTGTCTGTGTTCGGAGCAGCTCGTTGCTGCTGCTCCCACGGACCTCCTTTGACTACGAATCCAGTCTCGCTTTCAGTGCCGCTCAACCCTCCCTCATCTCGTTGAATCGGAGAACGGAAACTGTTTCGTATTTCATTCTCGCTGACATCCTGGAGCTGTGGACAAATTGCATCACTCAAATTCAGTCTTCATTCATTTCATGGTACGTATTTATTGCTTTTTTATTTTAAGTCATATTCAAACACATACGTATTCCTCCTCCAAATTCAGCAGGTGCTCTTTAGCATCGTTGATGTTATCCTCGCTCCCCATTATGGTTACAATGTTAGGATCAGGATCAGTATTTCGTGGAAATCTAATGTCTACTTTAAACTCGTCCATTATTCTACGAATGTTTCTTCCCTTGGCTCCGATTAATCGAGAGTGTACAGCTGCCTTGATATGGACTTCTTCTTTGGACTGCTCGTTCTATAGAACATGGACATGGTATTTTACTTTACCATGAAAACAAAATTTCGAATAACAAATAGAAAAGTAAAAGGAGCATTGAAATTTACCAGCTCATTGACTATTTTCATTATATCATCACGAGCGTCTTGAGCATTTTTCTCATAACCAGTGATGGTGATAATGTGTTGTTCGGGTTCCCCAATGCGTGGGAAATTTATTTGAACGTCATTGTCAGATCTAATTTTCTTTATTACGGCGCCTGAGCGACCGATTATCTTAGGATGATATTCTGGATCTACTTCAATCTGAAAACGATATGCAAATATAGATAAGGGCCAAAATGTACGACTCATGTGACAAAGAAAAACAAATATTTAGAAAATATTCTCATAATACCTTTAATTCAAAGGATTTCAGCGCTCTATCTTGTCGCTGAGCCTCCAGATTCTTGCATTTCTCCAGAATAGCTTCTTTTGCTTCTTCTACACACGGTGGTGTTCCAGAAATCTGTGAATGGTAATAATAAAACAGAAATTAGACAAAGAAAGTGACTCTAGCTGCTTCAACTATTTCTGTTATGCATTATTACCTTGATAAAATCTAATTTTTGTTCAGCCGGTGACAGCATGATATGTACATCATATTTTTCCATTAGTTCTTTAACTTCGCGACCTCGTTGTCCTATGATCGAGCGATGGAGATCGAACGGCACTTCGACCTAACAAAAAAAAATCAATAGTATTATTCGTATCTATAAAAGAATATCGTATACAAAGAAACTTTCTCAATGCACCTCAATAGTAATTGGAACAAGACTTAAAAGAGCTTGTCTAGCTGCCTCTGCCTTGTCTGGTTGCCCAGTGATTCGGATTATATCGCAAGCTGGAACGGTTTCTACTGCCTCTGTCTCCTCGCCATTGACTTGTTCATCAGGACGTTGTTCCTCTGAAAGTTGTGTGGAAATTTGAAAATTAGATTTTACCTGAGTGATAATGGTAGAATGGTGTGAAATCGTACTGATATTTTTTGATTTTAGACTAGACCCAATGTGTAGTATGAGAAAAAGGTAAACATTAATATAATTACCATGCACAACACGATCTGGAAATTTGATTTGTACATCAAACTCTGCAGTGATACCTTGAACCTTGCAGCCCCTAGCACCCATAACTGTGCGGTGATGTCGTTGTGGAATTATGCATTCGATCGTTACCATAGATTCCTGTGAAGTAAAAAAATAATAAGGGTGGAAGAAATTGTCAGATTTATTCAAAGATTTTTATAATGCAAATATAATTTTTCCGAAGATAGGAAATGTGAGTATTGCATTAAATATATATTGCAAAATACAACTTCAGGTTTAAATTGATTAGAAGGTTAGAAGGATTGGTTACAGTTAGAAATTAACTTCTTACCAACTCTTGGACAATTTCTAGCATACGCTGCTTCGCAGCTTTGATACATTCAAGCGCTCCCTTGATGACAACTCGGTCGCTGTCGACACCAGCGCGCGGGAAAGAGATCTGAACTCCACCACATTCTTCTGCGATTCGGTGAAGTACTTCTCCCCTACGAGCCACGAAGTGTCTGTGATGCTTGGACTCAATACTGATTTCACTTTCTGTGATATTATCCTAAGAGAATAATTTCGATTAATTTTATTATTCACTTTTGTTTTGCGTTTTGAATTGAATTCAAGCCACGAAAGCTTACTATTTCTTTAATAGTAGATTCAAGCTCAGCTTTGGCCTTGTCGACCGCATCTTGCTTGCCAATGATCATGATGACCTCTTTGTCCTCGTCTTTGTCCGTTGGGAAAATAATTCGTGCTCCCGTAGATTCTCGGATCTGTGGGGGGGGGGAAGATATATCGTTATTATAAAATTGCTCACGTCAAATCACGAGTAACACTCGACCGGACATGAGATAACCAAATCGTTTATTACCTTTTTAATATTCGCACCACTTTTTCCGATAAGGAATTTGTGATGTTGGGCCTTTGCTCGAACTTCAGCAGTGAAGCTAGATAAAAGTTTCTCATTGGATAATTCTAAAAGCTGTTGTTTTGCCTTTTCAACATCATCTTTTGGCCCCCTGATGCTGACCTATTGAATAGTAGCAATATTTTACTTCTATTCTAATTACCAATGCGTTTTGCAAAGCGAAATATCATTCCCAGGTGTACAATTACTAGGGTGGTCCTTATTTTGGGTAAGTCGGAATTTCAAACCTCTCACCCCTTGCATATCTCCCATTTGCCAAAAAAAAAATGTGTGCAAAGTTTAAGCCCAATCGGACAACGTTTACCCGTGGCCCAAGCGGGTCAAAGTTTAATATTGGAGCCAAATGGTAAAAACGAGCTTGAAGGCCTAGAAATTTTTGGCGGAACTCGGTATCAGTACATTCAATTAGTTGTGAATTTAGTTAGAAATCTTGTGGATTATAGCCTACTACGATTTTTTTTCGCTGGTCTACTTAAATAAAGGCCTTCAAGCTCGTTTTTACCATTTGGCTCCAATATTAAACTTTGACCCGCTTGGGCCACGGGTAAACGTTGTCGGATTGGGCTTAAACTTTGCACATATTTTTTTTTTTTGGTAAATGGGAGATATGCAAGGGGTGAGAGGTTTGAAATTCTGACTTACCCAAAATAAGGACCACCCTAACAATTACCTTATCACTTTGACTCTCAGCGGTTGGAAACTTGATAGCAACTCCTCCGCAGTCTTCCATAATGGAATGAATTAATTTTCCTCCAGTTCCAATTAGTGAATTGTAAAACTTTGGAGGTATTACAATCTCCTCAGTGACTATGTTTGCCTGGAATTAATAAGTAATAAGGTAAAAAGTAGTGAATAGAATATTCAATTAGAAATTCTGGAAACAAATAAACCTTACCAATTCATTTTGGATCTTCTGAATTTTTTCTTTAGCCTCTTCAACATTTTCTTTCTTTCCCGTTATAGTGATAACATCGCTTTTCTCACCCTCAGCTGGCAAGTCAATCTTTGTTTGAGTTTCTTCCCGAATCTAATTGGAAAATACATACATGTACAATTTATGTATTAAGTATATAGGTATATATTTTTTCCAAGTTCGCCTGATTATATTAGATGGTAATAATTATCAAGAACATGATAGTTCCAAACCAACCTTGCGAATATTGGCGCCCCCTTTACCTATAACAAACTTGTGAAATTGTTTAAAAATAGGAACCTCCATGACAAAGCTATTCTCGTTAAGCTCTTTGACCAACTTCATCAAATGTTTGTGGCACTTATCCACGTCCTCTTTGGGGCCTCGAATTTTTACCACATCACGTTTTTCGCCTATAAGAATGAAAAAAGTGTACATAATGCAAAGGATACTTTCGATTACAAATTTTTCTACGTGATATTGAACGATATTTTACCTGGTCCAGGGATAGTTATTTGCACTTGATTGAACTTGTCTCTAATTTCTTTGATGTTATCCCCCTTGCTTCCAATAATGCTGCGGTAATAACGATGGTCGATTATAACGTCTTTTTCCTTTTCATTTTCCAATTTCTCAACCATCTCCATGAGTTCCTGATAATCAACATTTCGTATTGGTACATATATTTCACACATCGCAAAATGATCTTACCTTCTTAGCTTTTTCTACACCAGCATAATTTCCCTCGATGCGAATAAGATTTTTCCCGTCGTTCTCAGATATATTGATCACGACTCCAGTCTCCTCATTCAAACGATTAACTAGAAACCGTTTAGAAAATATTTTAAACATGCGAAAACTGACGAAGATTGTTTAGTAAAAAATAACGACTGCTTGCTTACCGTTCGTTCCATTCTTTCCGATAATATGCTTGTAGAATTTGGGATCAACGTTAAGTTCGGTGAATGTCAGCTTGTCGATGAGATCAGTGACCATGTTTTGCAGTTCAGTTTGAACTTTTTCTACATCTTCAGGGGGTCCTTCAATCTTGATCTTATCTTCTGTGTTGGTAAATTCAACATGAACGTTGCTCAAGTCTTGGGTTATTTTTTTGATGTTTGCTCCTTTGCGGCCGATAATATATTTATGGATCCAAGCAGGAGCCTCGACCGTTGTGCTACGGACGCTGTTTGCCTTCTCATAAACTTTACCCAATGCTGAGAAAAAAAAAAAAAATAGGATAAGATAAGGCTCATTTGTAAGTTACAACAAAGGGTAAATCAATAGATTCTCAGAAATGAATTATTTGCATCGATTCTCACCAAGACCAAGCTTCTCCTGTGGTCCACGAAGGGTTATAGTTCCTGTTGCTGAATCTGCAGCAGGCATTTCTACACTTACGCCAGTAAGCTGCAGTATTTCGGCAATGGTACTACCACGGGGTCCGATGACGTGCTTGTGTTGAGATTTTGGCACTTCAACGGACACCGTTGTGCATCTTTGCGCCTAAAAATTCAATCAGGTATACATTTCAAGGACCGGAATATTATTTCACACGTAAACATTAAACTTTATGTAACACCAAAAATCGTACCATGTCTCTGTGGATAGCTTCGATCTTTTCTTTAGCTGCTAGAACGCCTTCCTTTTCACCTGCTATTGTTATTTCATCTTTTTGTACCGACGGCGGAGGAATGTTTATACGTGCTCCGGTTTCGGCGATCATTGCATTTAGAGTTTCATTACGGGGACCATGTATAAAAGGATGGTAAATCGTTGGCACACTAACAATCTCAAATGCTTTTTTTGACTGAAATTTCAAGAGTGAAAAAATATTGTTATCAAATATCCGCGAGCAAAACTGGTGGGCTACGTTCTTTTTTTGATATGCAAACAAATTTGTACCTGCTCGTCGGAAATCACTTTGATTTCATGCTCAGCCTTTTCAATACCTTCCTTAGTGCCAGTGATTGTTATCGTATCGGATTGATCCTGCACCGAAGGTATTTGAATCTTTGTAGCTGTTGTCTTCTCCAAATCCTTCAATCTCTGTCCTTGCTTTCCTAGGATCCAGCGATGATGTTCTTTGGGAATGTTGAGTTGTTTGTTCGCCTGAAATTACATAGTAAGTTAATAATAGGCCCGATTGAACTTGAGCGATAATGTCAAATACATCCATGTTCAAAGCATACAGTTGTGAGAAATAACAAAGTGACAGCTTTGAAAACTTGAATAAATATCCATACAGCATGATGGTACTTTAAAAATATATAAAATAAACATTATCAAGCATCAACGTTTTTGTTAAAAATAGAGCAAACAAATGATTGACATGAACATTTTCATGGCAGGTGGGAAGAAAATGGTTACATCGAATTTCAAGTATTGTATTTTCCAGGTGTTACAGTCAGGCAATTTTTGTATACCTGGGTTTGAAACGTTGTCAGAATACGACGTCGAGCTTCCAAGACTTCGTTTTGTTTGCCAGTGACTAAAAATGTCAATGACTGATCTTTGGAGGAAGATATCTCAATGTGAGCACCACTTTCCTTCATTATTGCAAGGCAGGTTCTCACAGATTCACCTTCACCAAATTTGTCACTGTGGTCAAACTTACGCTCTTCAACAGGAACATGAAAAACCTGGAAATTAATATTCATAAAAAAAAAATTCACTGATAACTAATAAACTTCGCAAGATGGCAAATTAACAATCTGAGACTAAGATTTAAGAAGTAGCAACAATAATGATCAGTACCTGTGTAACGACCGAACAACCAACACGCATACTGTTGTTTTTCGTTGAAAGAGGATTGGGGCTGCTGGATATCGGGCTGGCTGATCCGGGGAGAACCGGGAAGGTCTCATCGTAGCTGTATGTGGGTGGCTCAAAGGCCGTACCCTCTTCCATTACTGATTGCTGCTGCATTTTTGGGATGTCCTAATTCGTGCCAAGTCCTTACAGTAGCACTGTGCCGACAAAACAAGAGGAATTAAAAATATTTCATGTAAATATTTAGCGATGTAGGAAACAGTAGACTGAATCTTGGCTGCATGTCGTACAATTTTTTTTACCTCATCAGAGGTGGAAAAACGTAAAACCTATAATCCTAAGATGACATTTTCTTTGATAATTAGTTGGCACGTTAGATAAAGTGGTAGATTTGAGACGGATGCCAAACATTTGCGCAATAAGTAGGTTACTCCTCGGAATAAAGGTTTTAGATTCTCATTAAACCAACTTTTCTATCCTCGCTCCTCCGGGAGTCTACAAGAACTCTCATTTGTATGGGAGGCGATAAGAATCTTGCTAACAGAGAGGAAATACTGAAATATTGTGATAAGCTAGCATAAATATTCATGCATACATTCATAAGCATATAGAAGTCGTGTTGGATTACTCTCTCGTATTCTCTTTTTTTACTTTTTTTTAGGTTAACCCGTTATCTACAATTCAGAACGTGATAAGGTTGTAGCTGAAAAAAAAAAAGATTCAGGAAGTCTCGAAAAGATTAGACTTTGGAAAATAACGTGACAAGTTTGAGGAAAAAATCTTTCAACTTCGCGCAATATTTCGCTGGTAAATAAATAAGTGGTAAGGATATTAAGGATGTAAAATAAAAATCATCTTGTGACACACCTCACCGTAAATTTTCGTGAAAGTTTTTTTTTTTCACTTCGAAAAATCTTCAACCGGAAGGAGAAATTGGATCGCCGATAATTAATTAAGTCATTGTAACATTATCCGCGCTGGTGAGTAACCTCTGTCGTACAATATGTCGCGGCAGAGGTTGATTGAGTACCGTATTTTGAAGTGATTTAAATGTGAAATTCCATTGAATGCCAGCATGTCAATGACCAGTAGTGGAGCCAGTGACCACCATATGGAATGGAGTGCCTGCTTGACACGTCACGAGATTGCTAACCTCTTCGAAAATTTATCTCAATCATATCGAGAATATGGGAGAGAGTGAGAAACGAGAGAGGAAAGGAGGGGGAGTGTGAAAAAAAAGGTTTTACATTGAATTCAGTATCAATTTTAATGCCGAATTATCTTTCAACCACGACCAAGTATGAACGAGTTACACATTATTATTCCGCGAACCTGTTAACACCCGAGACGTGGTTAAGATTTGAAAAATGATTATCGAAAAATTAATGGGGTTTTCAACAGTGCTCAAAAATTATGATAATCACTTGCGCGAATGGTGTGAGAGTGAAATAGAGTGTGAGAGAGAGAGAGACAGAGAGAGGGAGAAAAAAAATGAATGTAGGTAGAAAGAAGATACTTACTCTACCGTAATAAAGTTATCCCACCAGGTAATAAATCTTTATTACGCCGCCAGTTTACTATCAATCCTCCTGTAACGTTTGAAAAACAAGAATATATATAAATCACTGTGCGATGTTGGTTGTAACGTTATTATTGTGATATTCTAATACGGCCTAAAATCGGTATAAGAGATGATTTTGCGAGGATGAAGTAATGAGCAACACTCCTTACCGGTAACGCAAAGTGAAATGAGACGGGTGCTCGCGGTGCTCGCTCGCCCCCCTGATCGAAGATGTTACCACTCTTCAGCTCTCCGGAAAATTTTCTAAACGTTGGCAACGCGGGCTCGTTTAGGCAATTGTGGTTTTTGCGGTATTTCAAATCCGGTCACAAATTCATCGAGATTATGGTAAAATTATCGATGCACTGACTGTCTGGTGGATCTGGCCGATCTGAGTATCGACTAGACGATAATAAATCAATCTTGATTACTCATTCGCTTTGAAAATTCGGTTTTTTTCCTGCATCGATGAGCACCGATTCAAAATTGGCGCGCTTCAAACGTGCGACGTGACTCGAATCTCGTAGTTTGTTGACAAACTCGTGTTTCCTGTTACGATTGCATACGTGACATAAATATATGACATAAACGCCTATTGAGAAAATAAATACAGAAAATAATCAACCTTCTGGATTGGTGTTATTTTTTTACGCCCTTGATCGAACACCCTAATTAAACAAATGACGCCTCATGATGTTCCGAAAGATGATTAATACCGTCAAAAATCGTGGCCGACAACTGCCACGTGTTTTTGACTTTTATCAACGTGTGCAGCTCATCAAGGTCTCCGTCATGTTTGAAAGCGCATCGTTCATTTCATTAGCAACTACCGCAACTACGCACACATCCACGTATCCTGCGTATCATCTCGTGAATGCGTAGCTTCGTATTATGATCCACAAACCATAGAGCCACAGATAATGCGGGGAAACCGTTGAACCCCAATCTATCTTAGATATTTGTTTATCGCCCACGAAACATATTTGTGGGTTATGAAATCACTCATCTCGTAGCCTCTGTTTTATTATCCTAATTACATAACTGCTACTATAGAACGAAGGGCGATCGTAGGACGATTGGCACTCACTGATGCGCACATTATAATTTATCTAAACATGCCAGAGAGCACTGGACGATTTGGTCCTCTTGTTGGGGCGATTGATGAAGGAACGAGCAGTGCCAGGTTTTTAGTAAGTAAATTAGTATGTTTTGACACAAAGAACTGAAGGTTTAAAAGAGTATTGATGAGTAGATAAAGCAAGCCATGTTTCAATGTACATCCGGTGTTGCGTCAAACCTTTGAACTGGATCAATTGCCACACCCGGTTTATCGAGGCATGAATCAATTTGAGAAAGTGATTATATTTACAGGTGTTCAGTGTTCGGCGGAGAGAAGTTGTCGCCTCGCATCAGATCGAGATAAAGAATATATACCCACAAGAAGGATGGGTCGAACAGGATGCCAAGGAGATACTTAAAGCGGTGCATGAGTGCATCATTAAGACAATAGAGAAGTTGAAAGCGATCGACATAGACAAGGCGGATATCAAAGCTATCGGCATTACTAACCAGCGTGAAACCACTTTAGTATGGGACAAGGAAACCGGAGAGCCCTTGCACAATGCCATCGGTAGATAGAATCTCTCGCTCACACTTTTGAGTCTTTTTCCATTACCTTGGAGTGAGTAGAAATTTAAAATTTGGAAAAGCTTGTTAAATGCACGTTTTTTCGTTGCAGTTTGGCTGGACATGCGGACCACGACCACGATTGAGAATATCTTGGATAATGTACCGAATAATACAAGGAACAAGAATTACCTCAAACCTCTTTGCGGGCTGCCCATATCTCCTTATTTCAGTGCTCTCAAAATCCGATGGCTTATTGACAATGTTCCAAGAGTTAAGCAAGCTGTTGAGGCAGGGAGATGTGCTTTCGGAACTGTCGACACTTGGCTGATTTGGGTTTGTTCAATAAATTTGTGAAAGAAGTAGACGAGAGGGGAAAATTCTCAGTCTACTCTTACATTGAATGTATCAGCAATACTTTGCCTTACTTAGAATTGCGATATATTTGCAGAACCTTACACAAGGAAAACTCCATATGACGGATGTTTCCAATGCATCTCGGACAATGTTGATGAACATTGAGACCCTGAAGTGGGATCCATTGCTCTGTCGCTTTTTTGGCATCCCGCTGGATATCCTTCCGGAAATTCGATCCTGCTCCGAAATATATGGGCATATCTCTTACCCAGAAGTCTTGAGCGGAATACCCATTTCAGGGGTGAGTTCAGCTATGAATGATTGCTTTTGTGTAGAAGTGAGTCATCCCAACAGTCTGTTCACTTTGATACTCAAACTATTGTACAGTAGAACCTCGGTCATCCAAACACTCAATTATCCAAAAGCTGGCGCAAAAAATACATTTTTGGTACGAAATTTTAATTTTTGCTCGCTAAAAAAAGTGTAGGAGCTGTTCGTCAATTGACAATAGACGACTATGTAAAACCAAAGTAATAAAATAAGCATTCTGTGTTTGAAAGATGTTTCATATGTATTTAGATGTTTTAAACGGACTGTTTATGGATTTAAAATTGTGTTGTATATATTATCATACCTTAACATAAAAATTGCATTTCGGTTATACGAACTAGGTTAGTTAATTCACGTAATCGAGGTTCTACTGTACTAAAACTTTAATCATGAGACGATACTTTGAACTGAGAAAACGTGAGAAAAACTATCACCACTTCAATTTTTTGTATGTACTGTTGTTTGTAACGTTAATGCTGTTACACAGTGTGTAGGTGATCAGCAGGGAGCTCTGATAGGTCAGTTGTGTCTGAAACGAGGGCAGGCAAAAGCAACCTACGGCACAGGTTGTTTCTTACTCTATAATACCGGGAATGTGGTATGTATCGCAAGGAAATATGAAATCCAAATTCGTTCTAAAATGCAAAGATTTCTTCTAAAACTAAATCTGTGTAACATTTGACAACGCTTTCAGAAAGTTGACTCGAGTCAAGGTCTAATCACAACTGTTGCTTATAAATTGGGGCGCTCACCTGCCGTCTATGCCTTGGAAGGATCAGTCGCGGTAGCTGGTGCTGCACTCTCCTGGTTGCGAGATAACATACAGCTTATGGCCAACGTCACAGAGAGTCAGGATTTGGCGGAAAGAGTACGTTGCTCTGGTGACGTCTACTTTGTACCAGCTTTCTCCGGGTTATATGCACCTTATTGGCAGCAGGATGCCAGAGGGTAATTTAAGTGACATTACAATTTTTACCTCATAGAAGCAAATGTACAAGTTTTTTCATTCGCTATATCGTCTAGCTAAATTTCACAACAGAGATAAAATTAGTTTGTGTTTCTTTGATCCGACTAAAAATTTTGACAATTTTCTGTGCACAGAGTTATATGTGGAATTACTGAAGATACTCAGCAGTATCACATAATCAGAGCTGCACTCGAAGCGGTGTGCTTTCAAACCAGAGATATATTGGAGGCAATGTTGGAAGACGCCGGGACCAGTTTGACTGAATTGCAAGTAGATGGTGGAATGACAGCTAATAATTTGCTAATGCAATTACAAGCAGATTTGACCGGAGTTAGCGTGGGTCAGTTGTAGTCGGTTTTGAATTGCAAAGGAATTTTTTTTGTCGTTTGTTTAACAAAAAGTAAATAAAACAAAATATGCAATTCTTTTTAACAGTGAGGCCAAACATGGTTGAAACTACCGCGTTAGGCGCAGCCATACTAGCTGGTGTTGGTATAGGACTATTGGATATCAATGACGTTGTTGCTGATCAAATTACGAAGTTTTCACCACAAATTAGCGATGATGGTATGTATGAGATAATCTTGATGGTGGGAGTTGATTTATATTTTCAGCAAAACGTTTTAGTCAGTATCATGAACGAATGTTAAATTTTAGAAAGGGATCTTCGATATTCTAAATGGAAAATGGCCATTGATCGGTCTATGAAATGGGATTCTTCCTCAGCACCAATCGACGGACGATAATAATGTGCAAGTGTGAATACATAGTTTTTATAATACAGTGATATATTATATATAGTATATACCTAAATTCGATAGGTTCTATGAAAACAGATATATTTTGACAAAAAACGCTACATCTAGTGTATACAGAGCGCTATACACAACTTGTAGCATTTTTTGAAATACGTCGATTCTATCCGGCCCGCCGAAATACGTCTGTTTCTATAAGACCCGTCAAATAGAACAAAGATCTATATTTATCTACATTTACACTATTGTTGTAGACTGTTTAATATGTTAATATGTACGTAAATTGGTGATGGATAAGAATATTTATACACCAAACCCATATGAAGATATACTTATAGAGTGGTTTCTATTGAAAGAATGTGAAAAATTGTGTACGTAGCATTCTGCTTCGGAATCAGAGACCAACTACGCTCAATATTTTGATCATATTATTATATATTATTTGTTGGTAATTAAAATAAAGGTGAAAATTTTTTTAAACACACGGCTTTTTATGAATAATTAAGGTATTTTCTGTACGTTGTTTCTTCATTAATTCATGGCATCTATAAATCTTTGTGAAATGATAATTATTATTATTACGTGTGCAAAAAAATGTAACGCATTCACGTCTATGTTTACTTTCGTTTGTAGCATGGCTTGTAAGATTTTCTGCTTCTCTGTTGCGGTGGTACCTGGATATGAAGGAACAACACAAAAAAAAAAAAAAAAAAAAAACCGCGTGAAAATCCGTTTAAATCATAACGTCAGTGGAGTTCATGTGGATAGCATATCGTCTTACCACAGCAATTGCAGATGATGTTGAGCCGGTATTTTCTGTCCTATCTGTTTGACTTAATTTTACAGCGTCAGTCTTATTAGACTGACTCAACTTTTCGTACTCGCGTTCTATTTCTGTAATCTGAATAAACAAGATAAAACCATTGGTTGTTTTTCGTGCGCAATACAAGAATTTAATCAAGGTATGGAATCTACTTACTGCTTGCATTCCGTCAATACTACTTAAGTCGGAAGATATTTCTAACTGTGCCATTTCAGTCCCAGTCGGACTATGAACGGGTGTCGATGAAATTATACTTCCCTGTAAATGACAGTAATGCAATATCCTATCTAGTTTAAACGTTATGCAGGTCGTTGCGAGATATTTTAAATTATTCAAATCATTCGGAGTGTTCAATATCCAACGTTTAAAAATACGATGATCGGTTATACTCAAATATGTTACCTCGGGTCTAGCGAAACTCATTCCGAGGAGTGGACTTGAGACAATCGACAGCGACGTCCCCGTGTTCGTCATTTGCTTCGCCTCTTCAATTTTTTGCAATTTGGTACGAAGATCGTTGTTTCGTTCTCTGGCAGTAGAGTATTTGGCTTTAAGATCGACAAATTTGGATTGCAATTCCACTAACTTCAAATCTTCTATTTCTTTTTGTTTATTTAATTCTTGTTCTTTCAAACCATTCTGCTCAAGCTTCAGCTTTTCAACTGATATCTGATTTTGGAGAATATCGATTTTCGCTTTTTGTTCTTGGATCTCTTTTGCATGGTCAGCTACTTGGCATTGCTCCGCCAAGTTTGTTTTTATCTGATTAAGAAACTCATGATTAAACTTAAAATCAAGTGTAATAGTGAATAAATGAAAAGAAAAGGTTCAATTCTTACCTTCAGTTTTTTTTTATACTCCAATTCGTTGTGCTTCTTTTTATTTTGCAAATTTATCAGCGTTTTTGAACAATCGGCAATTTTACAATCCTTTTCTTCAATAGTCTTCTCATACTGATTCAATTGTACAGAATATTTCGCTTCTTTATTGGCGAGTTCTGAATCGAGTTTGGTGACATAGTCGGATACATTCTTCAAATCATGCTCGGATGTAGCAAGTTGTCTGTTCATTTCGGATATGTTTCTAAGCTTTTGATTTTGCGTTATTTCCCATGTTTCAAATTCTGATTTAGCCCGACAGTTTTGATCTTTCAGCGCTGTTAACTGTACGTTTAGGCTCTCATAATTCAAAGACAATTCTTCTTGCTCCGTCAAGGCATTACTTAAATCGGCGTTCAGTTTTGATGACTAAAATGAAGTTAGATTTTAATGCAAGGAAAATAGTGCGAGGAAATCTTGGCGGTAATTATTACACTATAAGTAATACGTACCTCGCCGTCTTTATTTTGTAACTTTACAGTCAATCTGTTCATTTCGTCAACAGCTTTGACATCAGTTTCAGATAAATTTTTATTATCCTCGGTAATTTTAATGAGTTCTTCGGACGTTTTTGCGACCTTCGATCTTAAATCCTCCAATTGATTTCTAAATTTGAATACATGCACATGTATGAGTTATGATTACCAAGGGTACAATAAATGTCAGCATTGTCGTCGACTTACACGATAAATTACCTGCACTCAGCTAATTCTGAATCTTTTTCTGAAATTGACGCAAAATGTGAGCTATTTGATTCAAGAAGTTCAGTGTTCAATTTCGCTTCTTCTTCCTCCAGCTCACAGCAAGTGGTAGTCAAGTATTTGATCTGTTCCTTATACTGGGCGGACGTAGCTTGCTGCGCTTCACATTTTGAGCGATACTCGTCAACCTTTTTTAAAATTCCTTCATTTTCCTGAAGACAAGAAGATCGATTTGATCTAATTATAAACTTTTCGTAAAAATTTCGTTAGATGCGGATAAAAACGTACAGAAAATGCGTGAAAACCTGCAAAAAGAAAAACAGAAAACTAATTCTATGGCTATTTTTTCTACGATTTTTGGTACAGTTTCACTACGTTTCTACTACTATCTTCATCTAACGGAATTTTACACCAGACCTAAGTTTCTTTAAAAACCAACTCTGGATTTGAAAATAATATTTGCGAGACACGTACAACTTCCAATTTCGACTGCTCCTCTATTTCCAATTTCAATTTTGTTTCAATATTCGTTTTGATTTCAGATATTTTACTCATCTCTTCGGCGTGTTTTACCCGATTTTCATTATATGTTTTTTCAGCCATCTCCTGTTTAAGATCAACTTCAGAATTAAGGCGAGTCAAATCGGATAATTGATCTTCGAGCTGTTGATATCTAGTTTCATCGATCAACGATTGCCTGTTTAACATTGCCAATTGCTCTACCAATTCCTTTGTTTCAGTTTCACCTTCAAATGACAATGATGAAAAATAACGTTGGTCGGTTGTCAGAGTCAAAGTTTATGAAGGTGAAAGTAAAGTGAGAAGATTACGGTATTTATCAAACGATTCGGTCAGAATATTCTTAGTCTCCTGCTGCTTTAGTTTAGCGTTATTATACAATTTTGCCAGGTCATCTTCGACCTCCTCGCATTCAGTGAGCGTGTTCTCTGCGCTCTCGAAGTGCTCCTCTGCGACAGCCATCAAGTCGAAAACGACATTTTGCCTGTCAAAAAGAATGGAATCAGTACGAAATAATTAATATGGTATGTCAATATCATACACAACTTGTAATAAGTTATAGTCGCTATTTGATAGGACTTTGATTACGGCACCAACATGTATAAGTATATTAGGGTGGTCCTTATTTTGGTCATGTCGGAATTTCTTCACACTCATCGCCCCAAAAGTGATCAACATATATATATCAACATATATATATATATATATATATATATATATATATATATATATATATATATATATATATATATATATATATATATATATATTGTAACGTGGCGTTTCAGAGTCGCCCGTCACAAGGGCACACAACCGCTATTATTTTTAGTTTACGCGTCCTCAGCAGGGTACTCCAACCGAACTCGATACAAAATAGGCGATAACTACTTTTTAACTAATTCTTTTTTGTAAATTCTTTATTTCGCGCTTCGGCGCAAGCTAACAAGGTACTTGGACGACAACGATCCCGATCAACAAGGGACCACTATCTACCGTTTGCAGCTCTCGACGACTTCGCCTACTGACGGTCTCATCAGACTACACTGACTACCTTGGTGCACCTTTATATACACCTGGGGTAGCATCCACCCGAACCTTCCGTATCGCCTCGACTGCCGGTGAACAGGGAGATAAAAATCCTTCCGGCGGCCGAGGGCACCGTTTCTCGAAGAGGAACCAGCCGCCAGCTCTATCGGATGCCGTAAGGGTGGCGTGAAGGGCAGACCGTAGCCTGCCATCCTCCGACTTACCGGCCTGGTGCCGGACCGACCCCAAACCACTACGTCCAGGTTGATAAAGCCATCATTCTGAGGATCGACGCTGCCTTCCTATCGGCAGGGACTAATTGTGTGGGTCGTGGTCCACGGTTTGGCCAACCGTCTGACTGCACGACCTCAGGTACAGGCAGCTAGCTACTGCCTGTACAAAAGCCAGTGGAGGTGAACAATGAGGCGTCACTCTCCACCCGGTAACTTTGGCCGAGAGGCACCCTGTGTATGCCTCTGCCAAAGAAGTCCCCGATGATAGGCAGCCTGGACCGTAAACCGAGGGACAGCTTCGTTTTTCCGCATTCTCCCGATTATTCTCCCGATTTAAGCTACCGATACCTTTCGTTCTACCGCTATCGTTCTATCGTTTATTCTACCGAAAACCTTTATCCTTCTAAACTCTTTTCATTCTTTTTCCCTTCCTTCTCAGTTTTGCTAATATAACGTATAATTTAAATTAGAGTCAGTTTGTGTGCCTGAGGTCAACGGTCAAGGTAAGGCTTCTGCCTTTGAATTGTACCGTTACGAAGTGGCTCATAATTTCTATTCTTTCTTATGGTATTTATCGACTTTGTGTGAATCATGGTCCACGGCCTAGAGTTGCAGTAAGCCGCCGTGTGACTGCATCATTTCAGTCATTTATTATTTTCGTATCTGAGCGACCTCGTAACTGCCAAATAATTACTTCTCTTGTATTTATGATTTTTCTGATTATTTGTGAATCTCTATTACCCTGCTTCTGTATTTTCTATCGTATTTTGAGCCCGATTGGCTTCATATTTTATTCCATACTCTTTTTGTAATAGTAGTGTGCTTTATATTTTATTTCTGTCATTGTTTATTATATTTTTATTTATTTTTGTATCTATTGTATCGTATATCGAGTTCCTTGGAGTACAAGCGAGCGTAAAATCACCCCTAGATGTTACCGCACCTTTTTCTTTATTACTATTGACAATTTTATACTATTTTTGCCTGTTATTTATTTCTCCGTATTTTGTTAAATTAAGTTCTGTGAATTATTCTTTTGTATTGCGGTGTATTTTAGTGTATTTCTCTATTATGTAAACTCTCCGAAATTCTCACTCTCTCATAACTTTGTATTTTGGTATTCTCTCAAAAGTTATGTTTAGGAATTCATTATTTAATTCCTCGCGTACGTAATAATTATAAATTATCGAATCTACTGTTTACGACTAATTCTACCGAAGGCTACCTAGTCGATCGTTTGCCGACTTGGTAAATTGTTACTGAATGTCAATCTCTCATACTGGGTATAATTTATGGTAAATTTGTCGTATCATCTACCAAACTATCGTCACGTTGTTTTCTACCGATCGCAGTGAAGTTCTCTCGTTCTAATTGACAGAATAATAATTTTCGTAGCGTCATTTGCAACTTGGGTAAGATCACGTCGCCCAGTGACGTGTAGTTTTAAGTCAACTCTTGCATTATATCGCATCTCTCGACCTACGTCCATTTTTCTCTGTTAACACGTTGAGCGCCACGTCAGCCATCGGTGGCTGACACTAGACTTTCCGTTTAGGCCGCGTCAGCCATCGGTGGCTGTTATTTATTTTATTAACTACCGCTGTCGATACCATCTTATTTGCCTGTCTCAATCATGTAACCTTCTCGACAATATATGATCGATTGACCTGTTCATTTTCCTTTTGCCTGGAGTTTATTCTTTATTTTGTTATTTTCTTTAATTCTGGAATTACTGTTAGCTGCCTTGAATTCCGCCACTCTACCGGGATATACGCGATCGTACCTGTGCCTAGCCATACAACGGGTTCTCTTGTCACGAGCGCCGCACATTTACCCAAAACTGTAATATATTACCGATCATAACAATTATTATTTTTTCATTATTATTATCTTTCGAGACAAGGAAGCATAGTTTTAGTTAGTCCATATAAAATATCTTATTATAATCAGTTCGTGGTATAGCCAAGCGCAACGGCATAGTTGGACAGCCAGCAACGTCAGCGTCTTCGCGCCCGCCAGATCCCGGGTGTCATCAACACCGGGATGAGGCGAGCGCGAAATCACGCGCTTCGAGGATGACCGTTGCGAGGCGAGCCTTTGTTTGAAATTGCAAAGTCGGCAAAAAGCTCGCTCGCCGCCCGACGTTCCAAGGGGTGTCGGACGAGCGAGCGAAGACAGTCCCGTTAGAGACAGCATCAAACCAACATCTACGGAATCAGGCTCCTTCAGAGCTGTCGAGTAAAGAGTTATCAGTCTTGGGTCTCCGACGATCAGAGAGAGAATTCCCTGTAAATCTACACGCGGTCGTCCAAGCATCTCGCGTCGCGACATCAGTCTGTCAAGTTAGAATTAAGCGCAATACGCAAAGCCACAAGCTTCGGCACCTTCGAGGCCGAAGCAGAATCCACAAGTGAGAGTGCGAAAGAGCAAGAACGTGAGTAGCATAAGAACATAGTGTAAGCTTCCTTGTCTATAACCTTGCTGCTTCTAGTTATTTCATTAAACATTTCTACTTGCTTCCATTCAGAATACTGGTACAAAATAATTGAAATCCTTCAAACCATTTCCCACGGAACGCCCTGTAGAGGACGTTCACCTCCGAATCCACCAAAAATTAAATAAATAAACCTCGTTAATAACAAAGAGGGTGAAGTCGTCGCGTGCGAGACCGCTCCGCACGTGACACTCTATTTATCTCTTTTGTACGGTTTTGTGTTAATTTTATTGATTTGCATTATTGTTTGAAAATCGACGCTAACGCGTCTGGCGCACAACGTAATTATTTTGTTATAGTTTGATATTGCGGATCAGTGGAGAATCGCGCCAAAGTGTCAACGGTAAGTCCTCATCCGAGGGTAACAGAATCTAGCGTTACAATATATACATATATATATATATATATATATATATATATATATATATAATAAAAAAATTTCCCATAAAATAGGCGCAAGAATTTTTTTAGAATATATAATTTTAAAGAAATAAATAACTTTCTTAAAAAAATTTTAAATGAATGCATTTTTCCATATAAAAATTCGACTGCATGGCGGGCGTGTTAGAGTTGTCGGGCAAATTCAGGGTTGCGGTCAATTTTTTTCCTATATATATGGATTACTTTTGGGCGGTGAATGCGAAGAAATTCCGACATAACTAAAATAAGAATCACCCGAACAAGTATGAGGTGTGTGATGCAGTTGTGAGGTACTAGCAACAGCAGCAATAATCTTGTCAGTTGAAGGTAAATATTACCTTTTCGTAATTTCATCCCCCCTTTTAACTTGGTCTTGAATAATATTCTTCATTACGATCTTGCGTTCGACGGCCTTGGAAAGCCTTTGTTCCAAACCCTTGATTGTCAACTTAGCCTGCGCGAGTTGTTCTTCCATTTCCGTCAACTGCTGATGCTGCAGTACAAATTGTACGAATCGGAAACACATTAAAATGCGTGATTCAAATTTTCAATAATTATAATTCTATATACACGCGTTGATTGGACTTTTCACTTGTACTTACAAAAACTATAGTATATAAAGTGACTTTGTAACCCGGGAAAATCACATAGTAACTATTTTTAATTTTAAGAGCCAAATACTTCAGAATAAAAAAATTCTCGTTCACCTGATCATCGTCAACTAAAATTAATTCACCCTGCGTCGCATTATTATTCCATATCTCCAATAAACTTTGTAGATTATTGGCCAATGGATCATCCACGTCTTGAGAGCTACTCATTACGACCTCCTGAGACATAGGCTGCCCTTCAATCTGAGTCAGATTCATGGTTGGCGTCTGGTTTTCAATTCTACTCCAACTGCTAGTGTGGCCGGCAATTTTTTGCGTTGACGAAGGATTGTCGCTTTGGTCAATAGCATTTATCGCTTTTCTTTTCTATATTTTTTGGAAAAATCGTTCAGAAACTACGACAGCCGGTAATTAAATAATAAAGTTATAAAACGAAATAGTCTCTAGATTTGAGAAAAAAATGCAAAGAGAATACGTTACGTACGCTTCCTGCAACAGAGACAGACTTCGGATCATACTCGCTATACGATCGTTTCTCCATAGTAAATTATACAGCAGGCTCGCTTTAAATGAGTTTGATTAAACTTGAAGTTTCGTCTAATCTCTTTTTTCTCTCCACTCTCTTGATTTCAAATTATTATGCAACTCGACCGCAAAGCGTGAAAGTCGTTATGTTCGAATTGCAGCTTCAAACTGATTCTGAGTACCCAGAATCCTCAGATTTGAGTTTCTGCACTCTGAATATGGCTCTTTGATATGAAAAAATAAGACAATCGCGGTATCAAGCGCGCGATCGAGAGCTATCGATTGCGACTAGTGTTTTAAAATTCAAATTATCAATACGATCATGTCTAATCGGTTGGTAGATATTTACTTTCTTGCTAACTTCAGGGGTTAAGTTTTTTGCACTTTCTCTGCATTTTACCATACATATCATAGTCCATTAACTCAGAACAGACAAATCAGATTCCTCGACTATACATTAATTTCGATTCTCAATACTTGTATGGCATCAACAATTGATTAATTACATACACTTTACTTGATCATTATTGTTAATTTTCGTCTTATGTCATCAAACTGCAGATAAGCAGTACATGATAAAAATATTCATGATTAATTATTTCATTGCAAGCAATTGGTTTAGAAATACATAGCCGGAGGCTCTTCGTAACAACCCATTGTCGGAAAAATAATCTGTACTTTCTACGACCTGTAAAAGTACTCAATATTCATTACTTGTATTGACCGAAGATCCGTTTTACGTATATCAAATAATACGTTGAAAAACGAGTTCTACATACATCGTATGTATAGTGACGCCGAGCCAAAAATTACCAAATAAATAAATACATAAGTAAATAAACGTCCTTTACATCATAAAATGCTTGATCTGTAACCAAATCCGTGGGAATAATTGTAAATCGATGAGGATACGATACGATCATATCGGGATACGTGAAACGTGGTGAATAAAACTCGGCGTTCCTAAAAATCAATTAGGCACATTAACCAGTCCCTGTCTAGGCGCGGTTTTCACAAAACACCTGGTTTGAAACTCGTGGTAAATCGATGATATATACGTTCACAGCGCATGTTAGCAACCGTCGAGGATGCTGGGCTGCGTCTTCGGTCCTCCCACTTTCGGCACTCCGCGTCCTCGAATCCGGGGGTAGACATAATTTAAGTCGCTTTCATTGACCAAGGAAAGGGTACGGTATATATATATATATATATATGTATATATAGATCGCGCAGATCGCGGAAGCGAGAGCCGCGAACGTTGGGCAAGAATTTTGGAAGAAAAGGAGAGGGAAGGAAGAAAAACGGAAGGGACGAAACTGAAAGAAATCTACTCGTCCCGTACATTGCCGAGATGAAGGACCACGAAGCTGCGCCTCCGTGTCAGAGAAAACCGACGAAACTTCGAAATCTCATATACAAAACAGAAGCGTTCGATTCTCTTCACAGCAACAATGCCGAGGTTCGGATATAATCTTAGAATTATATCAAATGATTTTTTTTTTAATATAAATTATATATATCGATCGCAACAAATTAACCCTCGATAATTCCTTCTTATTCTCAATGTGAGAATCTTAACAAGAAATAATCACACTGATCGTCGGTTATACTTTAGCAATTATATTGGCTTATATCGTTCAATTTTGAAATTGAATTTACATCCAAAAGACGAGAATTAGACTTTTTCTTTTTTTTTTTTTTAATTCTCATATTTTACGAACATTTACACAACTTCATATCGTAGATTTGAATCCCCAGACACGGTACAATTTTTTTATTCTTCGTTCATAAGTCATTCGTATATCAGCGGGAAAAATCGATAGAATTTTACCATTTCAAATAAATTCAGTAAAATGGAAAAAATTTTCTTCACGTTTTGATTTTCATTTTGATCCTTCAATTAACATATATAAAGTTTAAAATACACACCTTTGTATTACTTGTTCATTTCGTCGTAATAATTCTTTTGTTTTTTTAAAAATTTTTTCATCATCCTTTGTCGATGAGATTAAATTAAGCAAAGAAAACATTGAATGGTACACGAATTAGAAAACTGTTTAGTCCTTACAATTTATGCATGCACATGCATACCCATTCATTGCTTGGTAGTGATTGTTAACAGGAACGTGATCGAACATTGATGTATAAAATTATCTGTACGTGTAATTGTAGAAGCAGAAGCTGTTAAGATTAAATGAACATTTTAACTGCTTTAGAATATCACATACTCACCCATCATGATTGAAATTCATTGTTCACGGTATCCTTGCGTTTTATCTGAACCATATTATACAATATCAGTACTTACATACAGTAAAAAGGATATAAAAAATATTTGCCAATGTTAGTGTAACATTGCTTTTTCAAATGAATTATACGTATACGTACTTAGTGTGTACCGTACATTTGAAAGTAAACAATATTATGATCGTTGCCAGAAAAACTAATGTCTTCAATGGTTATAGCGTTTACAGGAAACGGATGTAATAACGCTTGAAACTTCAAATTTGTCACTCCGCTATATTACACATCAACATTAAACTCGATAACATCGCTAAATTTATTTTCCAGAAAACGCATTGCTCCAGTGAAGTCTGTTTGGGCAGCATAATGTCTTTGCCTAATCACAGCACAGAGCCACGTTCAAAAGATGAAATTCTAGTACATGCTAAAGATTTTCTCGATCAATACTTTGCGTCGATTAGACGGTAATGTATCTGAAAACAGATTACATATGTTTTTTAAAACCTAATTACGGTATCAATATTGAATATCTGTGTAAACACCTTAAGTCTCAATGCGCTCAATTCGATGTGTAGATTGAACAGCGATGCGCACCGATCACGCTGGGAAAGCATACGGCGAGAAGTGTTGGGCGCGAGTACGTACCAACTCACAGAAACAGAGTTGGTGTATGGAGCAAAATTGGCCTGGAGAAATGCGGCTCGTTGCATTGGACGGATTCAGTGGTCAAAACTGCAGGTTCGGTGATTTTTGCTGAAAAAATTTAGAAAAGCTATGAA
This sequence comes from Neodiprion fabricii, assembly GCF_021155785.1. Taxonomy (NCBI): domain Eukaryota; kingdom Metazoa; phylum Arthropoda; class Insecta; order Hymenoptera; family Diprionidae; genus Neodiprion; species Neodiprion fabricii. Next base: position 2,162,174 of record NC_060240.1, on the reverse strand, counting down.
TGCTTTGCATATGTATAATATCTTGAAATAATAAAATTCACCAGGTTTTTGACTGTCGATATGTGACAACCACTAGTGGCATGTTTGAGGCACTCTGCAACCACATCAAGTACAGTACAAACAAGGGAAATATCAGGTGAATAATCATTTGATGCATTTGACTTATAAAATACTAACACAAATTTAATTCTCACTGTATTGTAGATCAGCAATCACCATCTTTCCACAACGAACCGACGGCAAGCATGATTATAAAGTCTGGAATCAACAGCTCATTAGCTACGCTGGTTACAAAAACGCTGATGGTACAATCACGGGAGATCCAGTAAACGTAGAATTTACAGAGGTTTGTCAGGAATAAATGATATTTCCAAAAAGATTCAAGCAATTTTCCATTTCATCTCTATCGTGATTGAAGTATAATTGTAAATCACTTTCTTAGCTCTGCATGAAGCTTGGATGGCGGGGTTCTGGAACAAGATTTGATATATTGCCACTAGTGTTATCAGCGAATGGACACGATCCTGACTACTTTGACATTCCGACTGAACTTGTACTTGAAGTTTCTCTCAGCCATCCGACGTAACTATTATACCTTTTATCGAACAAGTTTTTCACAGACACTTGCAGTAAGATGATTCCAAATTTGGATATTTTTCACTGTACAATCTTCAAATGCCTTTCAGATACGAGTGGTTCGAAAAATTAAATCTCAAGTGGTTTGCAGTACCAGCTGTTTCTGGTATGATATTCGATTGTGGTGGACTGGAATTCACTGCCGCGCCATTCAACGGATGGTACATGAGCACAGAAATAGGCTCTCGAGATCTTTGCGACATTCAGCGTTACAATATGTTGGAGGTAAATTAGACTAGATGTTGAGTTTATTTCATCGCAACTATGCATATATTTTGCACGTGTTTCAGACTATCGCAACTCATATGGGCCTGGATACCAGAACAGCGAGTTCACTGTGGAGAGACAAAGCTATGATAGAGGCAAATGTCGCGGTGCTTCACAGTTTTCAGGTGCGTCATTCAATTCCAAATCTTCAATGTTGAAGTAGCCTGAGTTATAACAGTTGCTTTCATGAATTTTAGATGAAAAATGTAACAATTGTCGATCATCATACGGCCTCAGAATCGTTCATGAAACATTATGAAAATGAAATGCGTCTACGCAACGGTTGTCCAGCAGATTGGCTGTGGATTGTTCCGCCTATTTCTGGCTCAGCTACTCCAGTATTTCACCAAGAAATGGCATTATACTATCTTAAACCATCGTACGATTATCAGGTGATGATACAGAAAGTCTCATTCTATTGTTACTGCTAATTTTCGCGAGTATGGATAAAAATTACAATTCGCAAAATTTTAGGACCCTGCCTGGAAAACTCATCAGTGGAAGAAAGGACGAGACAAGAAATCGTTTTCAAAAAAACCGAGGAGAAAGTTTCATTTTAAGCAAATAGCTAGGTACGATAGTTAATGTTCAATATTTATTTGACCTTTTGAAAATTCCTTTCAAGCTGGCGCTCTGACATCGTGCAATCATTTTTTGTTACAGAGCTGTGAAATTCACGTCAAAATTATTTGGACGAGCTTTATCCCGTCGAATTAAAGCCACGGTACTTTTTGCTACTGAAACAAAAACATCAGAAATGTACGCGGTAAAACTTGGAGAGCTTCTTGGGCATGCGTTTCATTCTCAGGTGAATAAAAAATAAATAAAAGATGCTCTTGAAATCTCACCTGATAATTGACTGAAATATACCAGTTTCACTAAATTTTCTACAGGTTCACTGCATGGCAGATTACGACATCAGCAATATTGAACACGAAGCATTATTGTTGGTCATTACATCTACTTTTGGAAATGGTGATCCGCCTGAAAATGGAGAAGTGAGTAATTATTCATCCATGAGAATATATGTTACTTCCTATAATCAAATTTTTTACATCTTTCAGGCATTCGCTCAAAACTTGTACGCGATGAAGATGAATGAAACCTACTCAAACAATGAAAATAAGATCAGGTACTTTGCTTCCATTCTTTCACTGCTATCAAAGATTCATCTGATGCAACTGGTAAAAAATTGCTCTGAATTTAATCTTACTATAAAATTATTATTATATTCTCAGCCTGGCAACTTCCAAGTCGTTTATAAAGGCAAACAGCCAGACAGAATTAGGAAGTTCTAAGAAATTAGACCGGTTGGATTCCCTTCGTGGCTCCTTCACCGAATCTCAAGCCGAGGATACTTTTGGGCCATTAAGCAATGTCAGGTTCGTTGATACGAACTTGATGCATAAAATGAGACGCGAATTGATGTGTAATTTTACAATTACTTTCCATTATAGGTTTGCAGTTTTTGCATTGGGATCATCAGCATATCCAAACTTTTGCGCTTTCGGACGTTACGTGGATAATCTGCTTGGTGAACTAGGGGGCGAACGTCTGCTGCGCTTGGCACAGGGAGACGAGATGTGTGGACAGGAACAGGCTTTCAGGAAATGGGCGGCAGATACATTTACGGTTTGTAAAAAATTGACAGTTGCATTCGGCTCCTAAATTCAAAATATAAAGACATTATTAGCCGAATAAAAAGTAATTTCACTTTAACCTATTCTGATATCGTATTTCACTTTTCAGGTCGCATGTGAAACATTTTGCTTGGATGATGATGAGACTTTGTTAGAAGTTGCCCTGTCATTGGGCTCCGACGTTTTATCACCAGCCGCAGTGCGCTTTGTTGAGGCTGACCCACAGCCAATTGCTACAGGTAAATTTCTCTATATTTTACCCTCAACCCTCCCTGACAATAATATGTTTTACATTTCAGCATTGAAGAAGTGCCATTCGAGAAACGTCATGTCGTGCAACATGTTACGAAAAACTAATTTGAACGGCAGTAACTCTAGGTAAGCAAATTTGGGATACAGTTAGAAATTGGTTGAACTTTAGTACAAGTGTAATAATGTTCGTTCTCCCATCTTTAGTGGTGTTACATTATTGCTTGAACTTGACGAAATTGCTGGAATGGAATTGAAATACAAGCCAGGCGATCACTTGGGTGTTTTTGCATGCAACAGAGCTCAACTTGTTGATAGTATTATAGAGCGTCTTCAGACCAATGTAGATCCGGACATATCGATTGAATTGCAAATGCAGAAGCAGTCTCACACTCCAAATGGTTCGTTGTATTTGCGTCGAGATACATTACAAAACAAATTTCACGATTGACTTATTTTTGAACATGCAGGCATTGTGAAAACTTGGATGCCACATGAACGCTATCTGCCAAACTCGTTACGAATGTTGCTAACAAGATTTTTGGACATAACTACCCCACCAACTCCAAATCTTTTGCGATATTTTGCATCAATAGCAACAAACCCAGAAGAACAAGCGCAGCTCACTGAACTAGCGACTGTACGTAAGAAAAATCTCAACAATAATAACAATCATATGTTTTAGAAAATTTCGTATTTTCTACTACTAATCTTACCAGAGATTTGACAAAATATCTGCTTTTTTTTTTCTACATCAGAATTCAACGGCATACGAGGATTGGCGTCACTGGAAATTCCCAAATCTTTTAGAAGTTCTCCAAGAGTTTCCATCTGTTAGACCACTCGCATCACTTTTGATTCTTCAGCTTACACCTTTGCAGCCAAGATTTTACAGTATTTCATCATCACCTAATGTCCATCAGGGACAAATACATCTCACAGTTGCCGTTGTTCAGTACAAGACCCAAGATGGTACAGGGCCAATGCATTATGGAGTTTGTTCAAATTATCTCCACCAGTTGGCAGATGGCGAATCACTTTACGTTTTCGTTCGAAGGTCAATACAGAGAAAAATGCAGAAAAGAAACAGTCTTTTATATTTATATATTTAATACGGACAACTTTTCAGTGCGCCAAACTTCTACATGCCATTGGATAAAAGAGCACCGATGATACTCGTTGGCCCAGGAACCGGGATTGCACCATTCCGTGGATTCTGGCATCACAGACTTTCAGAAATGAGGCTCTCCAAAGGTAGAGAACTTTCAAATTAAATCCATCACCATTGCCTTCAGCTTGACTGCAAATTCTATTAAATTTTCGTTGCAGACATAAAAGTAGGGAAGACCTGGTTGTTCTTTGGGTGTCGGCAACGGGATTTAGATTTGTACAGAGAGGAAAAGAACGCGATGCTTAAAGCTGGTATATTGGACAAAGTATTTCTCGCATTATCGCGCGAGCCTGGAGTGAAGAAGGTAAATTTAAGATTGGACACAGCTGATTAAATACTTAAGTGGTAAATGACTAGAGTCAGAAACATATCATAAATTTTACAGACTTACGTCCAGGATTTGATTCAAGCAGAGGCTTCTCAGATATTTGGGATGCTAGTACATGAGCAAGGCCATTTTTATGTGTGTGGTGATTGCACAATGGCAGAGGACGTTTATCAAACTTTGAAACAGATTATTCAGACACATGGCAGGCTCAGTAATAAGGAAGTTGAGGCTTATATGCTATCCTTGAGGGTAATGCCATATTTTACAGATGATAATTTAACGGAAAAAACTTCTCTCGCAATCTATTATAGAAACAATCCTTTCGTCAATCTGCAATCAATCTCTCTAATTTTATAACAGCATGCCAATGTGATCAGTAAATATATTACCTAATATACAAATACTTCATAACACTTGAATGTCAATTTTTGTCAGGATGAAAATCGATACCACGAGGACATATTTGGTATAACTCTACGTACTGCTGAAGTGCACAATCGATCGCGAGAGACAGCGAGAATCAGAATGGCATCGGAACCGTGAAGAAAGTAATAAACTAATTAAATCTTGCACTTTAGTAGACTTAGAGATAGGCAAATTTTACTATAATAATATCAAATCTCTTTCTGCATATCTTACAAGAATGTTATATTTCAAATAATAAATTACAATCTTTGAATCTCAATACACGGTTAATTTATTTTTATACCGTTACTCATAGAACTAAATTTCACCTTATGATAAATAAGTAATGTTCATTGCATATTAATACTGGTCATTAACTTTGTAGAAATTTTACACGGATTCGTTAATAACAAGTATGCCGACGTAACAATCGTGAAATTGTAAGTTTTTTCTACGTATCCATCAAACATAGAGTATAAGTATGTCAGAAGAGCGTTACAATAAGTTTAAATTATAACTGGAGAAAAATTAACATTTCAAAAAGTACCGAATCACTTTAGTGATGCTTTTGATATTTTATGTACATACATATATAAATACATGCATACATACCATGGTATACGTATACATTGCTTGCACATTTATACGTCTATGCACGACAATACTGTGCACAAATAACTCTTATATCTGACTAATTCCTACAAGCAATACTCAATTGTGCAGAGCAGTAGTGTTGAGACCCGGTTCACCCTTTTCTATAACACCAGCTAACAACTTCTTTATCTCTGCAATTGCCTTACCAGGATTCAGCCCCTAGTTGAAAAGAATTTATTCATTTCATAAAAACCAATATTCAAATATTTAAACTTTTGAGAGTAATGATCTTTTTAATGTTTTTTTTTATTTTTTGCATGATTTGATATTTTTATTTCAATTTTATAGGCTTTCCATAATCCTCACTGATTTCCTATTACCCGATTCAATAATGTTCACTGCAAACAGACTTACCTTAGGGCATGTTCGACTGCAATTCATAATTGTATGGCAACGGTAGACTGAGAACGGGTCTCTTAGTTTCTCGAGACGTTCCTTGGATAAATCATCTCTTGAGTCGATGATCCACCGGTAAGCCTGTATCGTTGCGCAAAGGGTGAGACCAACGCCATTTCAATTAATCACGACATAATTACCTGCATCAAAACTGCCGGGCCTAAATATTTGTCTCCATTCCACCAATAAGACGGGCAAGAAGTACTGCAGCACGCGCATAAAATGCACTCGTATAGACCATCCTGTAATATAATATTACATTGGTTATTTTCTGAAGGATACACTTTGTAATAAATTAATAGATGACATGCGCTATAGATTGGCGGAATACTCACCAACTTTTTACGATCGTCAACACTTTGCAGGTATTGCTGAGTACCACTTTCTTTAGCATCTTTACGTTGGAGCCATGGCTGTATACTGCGGTACTGAGAGTAAAAGTGGTTCATGTCTGGCACCAAGTCTTTTACGACATACATATGAGGCAATGGATAGATCTTGGTTCTCTTGCTAAGGTTTGTGTCAATCTTGCTATATAAAAATGTTGGAGTCAAGAACAAGAACTCACGCAGGCACAGATAAAAATCTTCAAGCATTGTGAAAGTCATACCTAATACAGGCAAGAGTGTTCGTTCCACCGATGTTCATTGCACAAGAACCGCAGATTCCCTCCCGACATGAACGGCGGAAAGTCAAAGTTGGATCGACCTCATTTTTAATCTTAATCAAAGCATCTAATACCATGGGACCACAACTGAAAAAATTTTTATGTCATTAATAACCAAAGAAATGAAATATTGCAGATAAAAGTTACTTGTGTATTAAGGTTGTTAGGATCGATATAGGCAGTTCAAGGAAATTAGTTTCACAGGTAATTGCATCCAGAGGAATGACGACAAAAGGATATCACAAAATCTGCAAATGAATAAGATGATGATTATCGTGTAATGTTTTGCAGGTTGTGGTAAATTTCAAAAACGTTAATATATTGAATAAATCTGATTTGTAAGAAAACAATACTGGAATCTTACGAATTCAAGTCAACTTTGTAATCTTGCATGTCCGGTTTCTCATCAGGCTTGTCGGGATTCCATCGGTAAATGCTGAAAGTCTTCAATCTGGCTTCAGCATTTTGGACCGTGGATGAATGCAATCCACGAACCTGTGAAATGGATTCAAATTGATAATGAGAAGAACGAGTGAGAGGTTATAAATAAAACGAACAGTAAATAAATTGCGACTCATCAACTGAGGTATTCAACTGTTGGCATGCTGCTGAAAGTTCCTATGTTTTCAGATTTATATTTGGAAATTTTGTTTGCGAGATAAAGCGTAACTTATGTTGTCATTGGTTAAAGCCCAACCTAAAATTCTAACTACGATGTAGCACCGCATTCCGGGCGAAGTTATACAGGAAAATATTGAGTCAACAACGGTTTAATTATCACAAGTGAAAACACTCGGCTTTAATTTTAAACCGATGATAACAGTCTGCTGAATAAATACAGTACAAAATAACTTTGATTACGAGTCTGAAAACAACTATAGTAGGCAGTCAACGTAGTAGGTGGGTATCTGTTATGTCATGACAGGGTTGAAAAAAGGATGAAATTTTGCAAAACTTCAAAACGAATAGTAGGAGAAAAAATCACGTGAATTTCTAAGTCCCAATTAGCAAAACAGCACCAAGTATTACGTACCTGTCGAATGACATTTCGGCAATTTGTCGGGAAAATCTTTGCCATTTTTACGTCCGCCTACCGCAATTCACAAACTGCCACTAGAACGTTGCGTAATCAGTGCGAACTCATCACTAATCGAGAATGTCGAAATATCGAAATATCGTTGCGCGGCGCGTGATTTGAATCACATTAGAAACGCTGTGAATTTCTAAACGTAAGTTAATACGGATACGATAGCTGAGTATGTATTCGATCTTAAAATGAATGCTGCAAATAAATACAAATTAAATATATGCTGCTTTATATTTTGCTAAACTACGCCGTTATCTAAAGACATATATATATATAACCTAACCTCACGGACAACGTTTTGATCGAAAATGCGCATTGATTATGGTTTCCTCGGAAAAAACGAGAGGCGCTGAAAGACCTTGAGATACGATATTCCAAGATAAACCAAATCGACCGAAGTATAACTAATCCTATTTTTTCTCGGTTTCCAAATGTTACGCAATACATCGACGTCTGTGTTGGCGTATCCAGAATCAGCGAAAATGAAAAATCATCGAAAAAACGTGCGCATAAATGTTAAAAGTACAGTTCTATCATTAGCACTGCACTCTGCATTGTAATTGCATCATGATTGTTGCGAATTCTTGCAGCAGGTGTGGACTATGGACAGATTGGCGCACACGATGTTGGACTTTCAGCGCGCGTCAGGTTGAGGGTTTTACCGCGTTGTCAAAAAGTGCAACACCACAATGTACAGGTAAGATTGTTGCACCTGTTTCACGTCGATTAATCTCTAATATCATAACCAATTATTAACATCGATAAATAATTTCGCAGGCATGGTTATATCGCGAAAATAGCTAGGTTATCAAAATTGAAATATCTTTTTGTCACTGTTCTCTGTCAAAAACCTTCGAAAAGAATTAAATTTAAAGATTTCGAAACGTTTTTCCATTCACTATTCTCTTTTTTCAGTTATAAACGGTTGGTTGAAAGTTGCATTTTGCAAATTGGAAAAAGTTACAAAGTCAAGGCCAATCTGAAGAGAACATTTATGAACCTAGGAAACCAAAATAGGTGCAAAGAATTTGAGGGCAGAAAACTTGTTGGGTAAGGATAGAAAATAGAACATTTAATAAACAGAATTTTTGTTTTCTGAAGCAAGCAACGAAAGTAATACTAATATAACCATTTACCACAGTTTCTCAATGGAGCAGATGTTCAAGGTCGTTGCTGATGTTGGTAACTACAAAACTTTCGTACCATTCTGCAAGAGGTCTGATATAATGTCCAAAAGCGATGGATTCCTGAGCGCAAGTTTGGTCATTGGATTTCCGCCGATAAACGAGAGCTATACCTCAAAAGTGACAATGATACACCCGCGTTTGGTGAAAGCTGAATGCAGTGATGGGAAACTTTTCAACCACTTGAATACGCTGTGGGTATTCAGTCCTGGATTGAAGAACAATGAGCAGACCTGCGTTATAGACTTCTCTCTCTCTTTCGAGTTTAAGTCAGTACTTCATTCTCAGTTGTCGAATTTATTCTTCAACGAGATTGTCAGACAGATGGAAAATGCTTTCATCGAAGAAGCCAAAAAACGGTACGGTAGACCATGCATCAAGGTTGTCAGACTGGAAAGATGATCGCACCGTATCAAAACTGTAAATCGTGCCATAATGTTATATAGGATATTCTGTATATACAAGAAATATATTTAAAAGTAAAGTATTTATTTATTGGTTAAATTACTTATTTCTTCTTTTGCCACCCTGATAAGAATCTCTACAAATGAACCTGCTTAGCAGACGAGATTCGCGGTAGGTGAATTTAAATTTCAATCCCTGGGTTGAGATTGGCTAGAAGAAACTTAACCTAATCTCAATTGAGTAGTAGTTCCCCCGTTGAAACTTCCACCTTTCGAATTACCGATAGAAGGAAAAACGAAACAGAAATTTTGCGAATATAATCTTGGCTTTTATCGTTATAATTCTAGAGAATATTGTCTAGAGGTTTTCTAATTCATTCTTATGCATAACCTAACCTAATCGCAATTAAGAAATGGTTCCCGTTCAAACTTCCACGTTTCGAATTAGTGATGAGTGGAAAAACGAAACGGAAACTCCGCGAATATAATATTGCCTTTTATTGTTACAATTCTAGAGAATAGTAGAGGTTTTCTCGTTCATTCTTAGCGTAACTTGCGGCACCGACGATTTAAACGATTATTATCAACACTGTGTGCCGGCGGTGTCGACCGAGATGTCAAATTTGTTTTACGGTCTGATTATAATACTCGGATTCACAGTTTTCAACGCTGAATGTTCGAATGGAGACAGATCAACTTACTACAGAGAATGCCTTCGAAAATGCTACACGATAAACTGCACTACAGGTAGGATATAGTTTGCAGGTTAACCTCAATCAATCGCTTGCTCAGATCCAAATTCAAATCACAAAATTTGGTGTTTCACAATATGTATGCTATATTTGATCACTCATCACTTTCATTGTTAAAATTTCACTTGAAAACCGTTACCCACCGTATTCTTATCAGCATTCGATTGTCTCAGACATGAGCTTCAAGGAAAGCGCACCTCTGGATTTAAGGCTATTATTATGGACATGCGACGACAACTGTCGTTACATTTGCATGTGGAAAACCGTAGACTATTTTGCTTCTCAAGGCTGGAACATTCCTCAATTTTATGGAAAGGTAAGAGTAGAGCAGTCATATTATTTTATACACAAAATCACGACTAATCATGGTGCGTGTTAAATTTCAGTGGCCATTTGCTCGAATGCTGGGCCTACAAGAGCCGGCTTCTGTAATATTTTCCATACTAAACTTCCAAGTGCATTACACGATGTACAAAAAGTTTAAACAGGCTATAAGACCTTCCAATCCTATGAAATTAGCCTGGAGTTACTTTAGCATTGTGAGTTGAGTTACTGGATAATTTTTTTCACGTTTAAATTCGATAATACAATTGATACAGGAGATTAATTTCAGGTGTGCATGAATGGGTGGATCTGGTCTACAGTGTTTCATGCACGTGATAAAACTTTCACAGAAGTGATGGATTATTCTTGCGCATTTGCCATGGTTCTAACTTTTTTATACTGTGTGATGTTACGGTGAGAAAAATTTCTTATCCCATTTAAAAGTAACATGTTATGTAGATTTTTCAATATCGACAAATATCGATTTGTCGATTTATCATTTTGATCACGATTCGTATTTTCCATTGAAAAATTACCTATTTTCGTTTTTTTAGACAATAATCACGTTTTCGTATTTTGATAAAAAATTGCAGCATAGCATTGGAAAACTATAGAGCAGTCATTTTTGTAACTTGCGGATATTTGACCGTACTCTATACACATCTGTCTCATTTATGGTCTGGGAAAATAAATTACGGGTATAATATGAAGTTCAACCTGGCCCTTGGTAATTTTTTTTCTTACTCTTGTGAATCTAGTTGCTAAATTCCAGCCAGCAAAGCTAAAACTTGAACGTTTTACAGGACTCCTCACATTCCTCGTGACAATGGCTTGGTGGTATCGCAACCGAAAAGAACTTGAACACGCATCATTGATTGCCTGGTTCAATATTGGGACCGTTTTAGTTACGTTACTAGAAGTTGCCGACTTCCCTCCAATTCTGTGGACACTTGATGCCCATTCCTTATGGCACGCTTCCACCGTACCACTGGCGATACTTTTGTATCGGTAATATTTGCGCACTGCACTTTTTGATATCAAAAAATATTTTTTTTACACTGATAATTTACCTTGAGTAGAATTCATATGCAATATTTTTAACAATAATGTCTCGAGCAAAAGATCTATTTATTTGTGAAAATTTGTCCAATGTTAAATATTGTCGATGATAATTTACACCTGTATTGACTATTCAATCGCGTTTTCAGATTCATCATTCAAGACTGCAAACATTTACAAAAATTGGCAGAGAAGATTTAATTGAATACCGATTGTATTCCGTTAAATAGCGCCGCTATCAGAAGATTGGAACTTGAATCAAAGTTATCATTATTTTGATTAATTCATCTTGGTTACTTTTTTTTTAGAGCAAAAAAGATTTCATGCCCATCACTGAATCGCGACGTTAAACGAGTAACCGAAATTTCGTTCAATTTGGGAAGTTTCAAATTTAACAAGTTTTATTTTTAAATTATTATAAATGACCAGTTATCTTTTAGCGCGACTCTGGCTAATTTAATTCCATATACAGACTTAGAATTTTTGTTTTACTTTCAAAATAAAGTAAAAGCGAGTTAATTAGCTTTAGACATTCTGAATATTAAAAGCATATTTATTAAATATAACAACACAAATTGAGAGTTGTGTCAACTTGAATCTAGGGGAAGTATAAGTTGATGTGTATTTTTTAATAAATTTTTATTACTAGCTATATAATTATATATATATATCTATACTTTTTTTTATATAGATATCTAAAAGTATGAAATTGGAGCACCATGTGGTAATCGATGATGTGTACCCGGATAAAATTAAGTACAAAAATTTTTAAAATTGTTATATCCAGGATATTAAGATTTGATTGTGGTTAGTGTAGAAATACACTCATGCACGGTGTATAAAAAGTGCTATAGCATATTGCAAAAACACTATTGATTATTTGATTTAATATTAAATTATACTAACAAAAGGTTAAAACAATTCTAATTAAAGCTTAAAACTTCAGAAAAATTCCAAAGTTCAAAGATGCTTATGAAACTTTCCTTTTTTCTTTCCTTTTATCGTACTAAACGATTTGTATAAAAATAATAATTACATGAGTCAAATCACTGGAATGTACTGAAAGTTTGGCTCTAACGATGAAGGTGAAAAAAATTCATTTGCGAATATTGACATGGTATAAATATTGAAACTCATTCGACGAGTGTTTATAGAATTACGTTTCATAAGCATCCACCACTCTTTATCAGCTTATTTTTTGATAAAATTGACAAGATATTATAAAACGTTGTTTTTGTTTGTCAGCGTACAAGCAATACAATATAATATTATTTTGTTACTTCAGACTATATTTGTTAAAAAAAAAAAAAAAAAAAAAAAAAAAAATGAAACCACGAAAACGGTTATTAGACGTTATTAAAATTCTAATTCTAATGTATAAATACAGATGCCAGATATATCAATAACTACGTTTGAACCTTGATCAGCTAGGTGTATTAAGCTATTTGCCAAAAGTTCATTGTCTTGTTGTAAGTAAATACAAGACACGCCACTATCCATGTAATCCTAAAGAATGGAAATATGTACACATTTTTTATTTTTTCCGTTTTATATTGACAGAGTTTTAGCTCAAATAGACAAATTTATTTCTGCATATTATGACGTAGATGAAAATTGTTCAATTATTCCGATAACTCATTTTGTAATTTATGAATTTTTATTATTTATATGGTGCATAAAGTAGTTAGTTTGGGAAAATATTCGCAGCTGCCTATTGGTTCAAAATTCCATCTACTTTTTAATTACAGTCGGAAACGACCAGTGTGTAAAATATGATTAAGTTATTTTAGTACCGTTAATAATAACCGTGCTGTCACAAATTTGAATTACGTATATAATGTATTATCCTTATGTTCATATGAAAAAGTTGTGCTGATATATACCCTGTACATGTATAAATGCAATTATTAAGTATCGAATATATATGTTCACACATAACATTGGGTATGAGAGACTGATATACAAAAGTGCGTGTATATTGCTAGTTAATTAAAAGATTAGTGTTTTTTTTTTCCCATAAGGGGCCATCCGTAAATTACGTCACACGTTAATGGAGGGGGGGGGGGTCAAAAGCTTTGTGACGTCACATGTTAAAATTTACAATACTAAAACACGAAATTTATATATAAATATTATTTAATAAAAATAAGAAAAAAATGAAAATAACTGTTTTCTTTTGATTATTTTTAAATACATGCATAAGTTTTAAAAATTTGTGACGTCACATCAGGGGGGAGGGGGTTCTAAAAATGTCACAAATTGTTACAAGGACAGGGGGAGGGGTTTAAAAGTTCTAAAATTCGTGTGACGTAATTTATGGATGGCCCCTTATCTAAACTTCTTTATAGTATTTTTATTTTATTTTTTTCTGTTACTTTCTTTGCTAATTATCATTCGCTTCAGGGAATGTTAATCCTATTCCAGAAGTAGTAGTAATATACAATAACTCATGGCAGTGATATGTGTAATATGGTAGTGATTTATTATACTTCCTATTTATATTCACCTAATTCCTGTTAAATTGTGCTCAAAGAAACATATTGCGAAATCTGGAACTCGGCCAAGCAATATCAACGAAGCTCAGAATTCACATAAATTGTTTCATCCGGTTTTGATTGATCGTCAAAGAATTAGAGACGGAATCGATACTATATCATACAATTATCGTCAGAATTGAAAAGCTGAACTTGGATAAGTTCATTCGTTACACATTAACCCATTTTCATATCTTTTATAAGTACAGTTTATACTAGTTTAGTAAAAAGTTGATTAGCTGTGTCGTATTACAAAATATTATAGAATACCAAGTCAAGGAATTATTTTTCTGTAAAAACCATGTGCGCTATTGTTGTAGATACAGAAATAGCTGTATTAATGAATTTTTTTCTTGTTATAACGCTTGAATTTTCGTCGAGTATATAATTATATGTACCACAATTTCGTACATATCACAGTACACGAGTGATGGATCGATATAACAAGGAAATTTTGGCGTTCGCCGTAGTTTCGAATTTTTAGATTTTACAAATATATTGTTTAAAAATCTATAACGAATGTTAATGAATATATTGTAATATTTTTTCAAAACAATGTTATAAACCTGATTCCCTAATTCCTTACATTTTACTCATACACTTGTGGTGGTAATTTTCTTCATTTACCACCAAAACTAAAGCACTCTGACGTAGTGTTATGAAATACCTCTCTTGTCAGTCTTACCGCAGTTATTAAACTATCTAAAAGATGTACAGTAAAAACATTTTGTTTTTTTTTAACAAGAACACTTTGTTGTCTCAAATTGAAATACTTATGCATAAATCATTTGTTTGCGTACGAATCGTTTCTAAAGTGTTGTTAATAATAACGCGATTAATTTAAGGCACCGTAGTAATAATTATTATGATTTCATTTGATCTAACACGAATATTTATATTGACAACAGGGCGTGTTTTTCACGAAAAGACTGCTAGTAACTTAAATAAATTCGTCTATTCTCAACGAAGATAGACTCAGTCAAATAAAGATTATATTGTCTATGACATTATTAGTAGTAATAAAACAAGAAAAAAATAATAATTAATTAGGCAGTTATCAAATTTTCATTACTTTGGTCGCATCAGTACTTTTTTAATACTATTTTTCAGCCCTTTCTTCACACGTTACCAATAGTCGATAAAAATATTCTAAATGTTCGGCTCCTTTTTTTTTTTTTTTTTTTTTGTCTTTTACTTCCAAATTAAGTAAAATGTAAAGAAGTAGTAATTAATTTTGTACCCAAACGTTACCTAATGTGAAAATAATAATATACGTATAAAATATATATTATAAATACGTAAAATTTTGCAGGAAATAAACGAAAAATAATTTTTGTTAAAAAAAAACATATTTAGCCGCGCTCAGAAATAGATGAACCAAGAGATTATCATTATCACAATATGCATAATAACAATTGGCTTTAAATATCCTCTTTTTTTATCGCATTTTTTCTTTCATTTTGTTTGTTTAAATACCAACAATAAAAACGTAACATACATAATCAATAATACGCTTATACCAATTTTTTAAGGCGTCATTGGATTTGATCTATGAATGATTAGCCGATAATAAAGTGCGACAAAATACTAGAAATTTTTTTTCAGTATCTTCTCAATAATAATAATAATAATAATAAAAATAATAAATTTTCAACATAAGTACCTCAGTGCTTGAACAGTGCTTCGTTCTCCGGGTTATCGTCTCTATGTTTCTCAAGATTACCAGATAGTGTGGGATCGGGCCTGCGTCTCTTGAAGAATCCAAGTTTCCAGAGCACGAGTGTCAGCAGAATAAGAAGTAACAAGCCTGCCACTATAGCCACAATAATTATCCATATCGGCACTGGTTCCGCGTCTTGCTGACCCAGTAAACTTGGATAAGCTATGGTTTCCGCCTAGATAAACAGACGTTGATTTTCCATGTCGATTTACCAGTGAAAATACTGAATGAATAAACGTCTAAGAAGATAAGAATTAGAACACTTACGACCGCTTCGTCGTCTTTCAGATTTTCCTGTTCTATGACGACGTTAGACGGGATAATTATTCTTGCATTTGATCCAATCCTAACTTCATCCACTCTTGGATAATCTTCGACTAGCGTTGAATTCCAAAGTCTTGAAAACAAAACGAATTTCGTAATAAAAGTTAAATAACTGAAACTCATTTTCAAACTTGTCTATTTGTAATCGACTCGGGTGTTTACCCAAGTTACAAAACTTACCTGGCCTTAATTGCGATTACTGCTTCTTGATTCCTTTGCAAATTATATATTATGCACTTAATATCGAAACACTTTGCCGTGCTTGCTTTGCAATTCTGTAATAATCATAACAATAATCAATATTTATACCTAATCTGTGATAACATAAGTTCAACTCACATATAGAATTTCTCATCGTTAAGTCTGCGCTACTTTTACACTGTGAATATCCTAAGTTTTTGATAATTTGATAAAAATAAGAACAAAATATACCATAGAGACAATTTGGTGTCTCAGACCATCTTCGCCAATCATCGTCTTTGTGTTTATTACTTTTTCAGTGTCTCTACGTCTTCGCATATTACTCGAGCGATTCATGTAGCCGTTAAGTGGTGAGATAACTGTGGTCGATGGAAAGATAGCGTCCACATCATCGAGACTAAGACTTCCTTGTAATCCGAGCGGATTAACGTCGTGCTCGTAAGGTAATGAACACTGACCACCTCCTGAGGCTATAGTAGATTGAGAGAAAATAGCGCATTATTCGAAAAGGTAAAGTTACATTAAAAAATGGCGAGGTATGAAATTATTACCTTGTACTGTTGGCAATTCTTCCAAATAGAGAAGCCATTTGCCATGAGGTTTATCATTAGCAACTTCGTAAGGCCAGGATATGTGAACTTCGACGATGTTCACTTTCCACGGACCTTCGTTGAATACTTCGTAAACATGTGACACTTTTGGTCCAACTTCATGCAGATGTTTTATGGCAGATTCGCCAATTACAAGTCCTCCGTAATACGTTCTTTGTATATTCCTAAAAAGAAACCGTGAAGACATTGTTTAGGACATAATACAGGCACTTTTGAACAAATTCAACACATTTTTTTCAGCAGTAAAAATAGATATATACAGCAACAGTTTTATAAAGGTGATTTTTTTTTTTTTATTTATCCGCCATAGCTTACCCTTGAATGGATAATTCAGCCCTTTTCGAGACAGTGGCTTTTAAAGAAATGGGCTTCTTTTCGATGACCTCTTTTGACGTTGAATTGACAAAAGTTATGAATTCAAGTTGAGACTCGTTGTCCCCGAGCCCTTTAGGGTCAAATCTGACTTGTATGTTCACAGACTGGTTCATTTTGAACGGATTCCCAATTGCGCAGACGACAGTGTTATTGTACAAGTTACAAAGGATCGAATCGTTACTTTTACTAGCAATATAGCTTAGGCTTGGTGAATGGATGATAAAGAGCTGGGCCTCGTAAGCAGATTCTCCAATATTTGTCACGTTTACATCAACGACAACTTCTTCCTTTTCGCCAAGCAATAATTCATAAAAGTTTGGCGCGGTTGATAACGCTATCAAAATGAAAAGCAAAACGTTCAGGTCAAACGGTATTTGATGCAGAAATAATTCGTTTTGATTAATCAATTGACTACAAAGCAATCAACTTACCTGTCAGATTTAACGCTGCTTGAAGCTGAACATTACTTTCACAAATATCATTCGATCCACATTCTTTTTGGAAAGTAGCTTCAAATATTCTCGCAGCTTCCTGCTGATTCAGTATGGGAAAGTTTTTCATTTCAGGCAACGGGGCTCCTTCAACCGGCATAACTGGTTCTTCTTGAATCAATGTGTAATTAAATCTAAACTTTATCGGGGATTGAATGTCACGTGTGTTTTCCTATAAAGATAATTTTCTTAGTACCTCAATTTCCACTTATTTCAAGTACGCAAGTTTTATGTTATATCTCTACAGTCTTACCTTTAGATAAACAGTGTCAGATTGGCAGTGCACCACCCCTTTTGGATCCAGCGTTACTGTACGATTGATAGAACTTGGACGTAGATTGTCATTTTTAAACCAGACTCGAGAAAACTTTCTCACTCCTGAATAAGTTTCTGCTTCTATGTAGTAGTTGAGTCGGAGATTTTGCGTGTCTTCATCTCTGACCAATGAAGCGGTTTTGCAGCAGGCTTCGAATGAGAAACTGACAAACGATTGTATCAGTACTTCTCTTCAGATTGTTGGCATCCTTTTTCTGATACTCGTTTTATCGAAACAACTTTTTTACTCACCACGTGTAGTTAGAAGTAGGATCAGCAGGACATCCATGCTTGTTTGGATCTATTGGCGCGATCTTTTCTTGGTAAGTCAAATCTTTATTCTGATATCGAATGTAGGTTGTAATATCGATGATCTTTCGAGACCTGAGGAGGATAACAGCGTTGTCGTCGTAAGCGCCGACTAAAAGATCTGGATATCCATTTTTATCCATGTCAATTCCCCCGCTTAAAGAATACCCAAATGTGCTGAGGGAGGTTGGCATTTGACTCGAATGAATCACCTAGAATCATTATCAAACATTCGATCCAAACGTTAGGAAGTAATACAATACTCTATTCTACATCGAGCAGAATGGGCCGAAAATTTTGGAGACAAACCTGAGATGGAGAAGTGATTAAGCCATCTTTAGACCCAAGGTAGATATAAACTGCCCCCCTGCCTTCGTAAGGCGCTCCAATAGCAATATCTTCGTATCCATCCTTGTTCAGGTCCCCCAAATTGGTCAGAGCAAATCCGAATCTGCAAAAGCGAGATGGAACAGGTTGTATACTTTTCGGCATTTCTAACTCAAAACTGAACACCACATTACAGTGACGTCTGAACTAACCGTGACTCCTCGCGTCCAATTAACTTGATTGGTTTGTTGCACTTTTCATTCTTTGTTGCGTTTTTGCACAGCATTGTGTAAACGTAAACCGCCCCACCCTCTGCTTTGTTGAAATAAAACGGTGCAGCTACTACAAGATCTGTGAGGCTGAAAATAGGAGGAAAAAGTGGTGAAACAAATTTCGTTACAATATCTCAACTTGTCAATAAAATTTTCTGTAAATTTTAATTCAATGGTCAAATTACTTGTCTCCATTAACGTCAGCGGACGTTATTTCGTATCCGTAGCTTGAGGCGAATTGCTCGCCATCCAAAATCAAGTCTACGCTCATTTCTTCCTGATTGTGATGTCTTGACAATAGAACCACCTGTCCTGTACCGTTAGATCGGGGTGCGCCAGTGGCGTAGGAAGTGTTTAGACTAAAAAAGTTACCTGCAGCCACGGACATTCCTGTGAAATAATAAAAAACTAATATAGAGAGCCGAAAGGACTAATGCAGGGACTTGGGCCAATCGAATCATCGTGCTCACCCAAGTAGCTATACTTGTTGACGGGAGAAGCGTCCTGCATTGGGGCATGATAGATGGTGTTGTCACGATCCAAAAAATTGTCTGCAATACTAAAGACAAAAAGGTTTCCTCTCCACGTGTGAGGGCCTGGTGTTCCGATCAGTACGCGGTCTTCTGACGTCAACAATCCGCTAGTACCTGCCTGGCAGTATCCAAACTCCTCGTGAGCTCTATTAATAAGACAAGATAGATTATTAAACATTGGTATCTTTCAGGAATTGTATTCGTTGAAAGGTTGAAAGCGAAGTAGTCTAACTTGTTTGTCCGTCTGCCAGAACAGGGCTTCTTAACATCTTCGAATTCCAATTCCTTAGTCAAAATATAGCAAAGACCTTGACCCCATCGTGAATCTGGCGTTTTGACAATGTAACGATGAGCACAGACCTGAATAGGTAATAAAATACCAATAAATATCTATGCCTGTAGACATTCAATCATTCTTGACCCTGCAGTGGAATTTTTTCTTACTCACCTTTGAAGCTATGGAAAGATTTAAATGAATTTAAACACCTACCATAACTTTGCCGCCAACACCTTGGCTTCTAACAGTCACTCCAAGCCACTGATTGTCTTTTATTTCAGATTCATTATTCGGTGCGACCAAATCTTCGGAATCGGCAACTGAAAGTAATTTATATATTGATAAGTAGTGCCCTTCTCTCTTCTCAACACAAGACCATCATGATGCATCTCCTTTACTCCAGTGCGTTCATATGCTTTAAACTTGCGCCAGTAGCTGTAGCTTATTAGGTACATAAAGTGGAAGTAAAAAATGTTTTTAAATAAACGTATCGTCACAGGAAAGGTTACAGTCAAAATTCGTGAGTTACACAGGATGTCGGGAACTCTATCAGGCCTCTCTATCTTTAGATAAAGTAGGTATGACGAAAAAAAATAATTTAAAACAATTTAATTGGGTCAGTCAGAAAGTGTCGCAATTCTAAATATTAAAAAGTGGACAAAGGAAGCAGCAAAGCTTGGCTGCATAAGAATTGAGCCACTCAAAATATAAGCATGAAAAATTTGTGCAGCATGTTACTTTGGTCCGGCGTAATGTTATTTTTTGTTATTGAACAAGTCAACTCACTAATTATTCAAATAATATTTACCATGCGCGATTAATTGTTAGTTGTTACCAGATATAAATGAGATGTTCACAAAGCATTCTGATTTTGCAATATAATTATTGATTAGCGCATCGAACATGCGTCAAACATTAGGGTCAGACAAAATGGCTAATGAATATGATGACGTAATTTTTCCATATGAAATTCTACTGTATCGAGATGTTAGATCACATTGATTATAATAAAGCTGTATAATTATTAAAGATAGACGATAAGGTATCATTCTAATCACATATATTCAGCACCATGAGAGCTGCAAGACTAACTTCTGTAGTTAGTTGTTATGTTTATTACCGCAATTTCTACACCACAATATTAAATGAAACAAAGAGTAAAAACGAAGCAAAGAGATAAAGAATTGGAGATATTGACCGAATATAAATGAAAATGTAAGACACAGTAAAACTAGGCCCTTTTGGTCGTCTCCCAGCTATAAATAAGAAAATGAAATTCTGAACCAACAACCTGTAATTTGATTACAATACCATTTCAGGTATCGCGTCGTTGATCCGAAACAATAATTAAATAACCTATAAACCCTGGAAAAATTCACTTGCCAAAGTCTTCTTCAAGGTTCTCGAACATGCTTCATTTCATCGGCGAACATTGGCGTGCAAAATGAGGTAAAAAATAAAAAGAAAAACGAAGAAAAATTTCTGCAAACATGAATTATCCAAAAAAATTTTTAAGTAAATAAAGATAAAAATATTTCATTGGCAATCAAATGTTCCTTACTAGTGTCTCATTTCCTTAGAACTCCATTTGTTAACTTACTTGAAGTACTTCGAATTCCTGCTGCTGCCGGGTTGACCAAAACATAATTGTAACATAAATTATTCACAAATAATAGTACCAACATAAAAGATTACAGAGAAAGTTGTTTGATAGATGATAGTAAATGAGAACTAACGAAGATTTGTACGATTATCAATTATCTTATATTAAATTACCGGTTCTTCCATCAGTAACAACTTGTTCACAATCCAAAGTATTCGTGGTAAGCGGACATTTCCACAGAGCTCCAGATCTGTTCGTTCCAGGCTGACGATTTTGATCCAAAGGAGCGCCAACCAGCATCCTATGTCACAGGTAAGAAAAATTGAATTTAAACATTTAAATTGGCATAAAAATTTACAAACATGTTTGTTTATCATGCTTGATTAAATATGGAAAAAGTGAATTGGAATGAGGTACTGATGTGACCGTTTAACAAAAGGAATGAGCGAGTAAGTAAATGTAAGAAACGTGACTCGCTATCATCTAGGAAATAAGAGTCGATACAATCTAAAAAATGCTGACTATTAAGCTTGTCGTATATTCTCAAGGCTTGGTTAAAAAGATCCGCAGAGTAAAAAAGTGTGACAAAATCAGTTTAGCAATAATTCACAAATTTTTGAATGACATAACTGAAAGTCGTTATTTGAATATCAGAATACACAAGAGGTGATAACATGTGAGAAAGATGATAACGATAAATAAATTATTGGGTTTCGGATAACTGAAAACGGGGGTAAAATATATTGATAAAATAACAGGAGGAATTTAATCTATTGCGAAGAGTTACGCCGAATATCTGGGACTTACCAACTTGTGGATTTTTGGGAATCATCATCGGAAACGTCTTGGTGTTCGGCTACAGAGTAACCAAAATATGATCCTGCCGAGCCTCGTTTGATAACAGGTATTCGGTACTCCAAATTAAACCCGAAGACATCGCGTGATATCGAGAGGATTAACAGTGTGGATATGAAGTATTTCTGCATTATAAAACTAACAGGAGCTAGTATTAAGTGCCCATAAAAGCAGTAACGCTACTTGCTACTGTCGCCCGTCTGATGCTGCAACAAAAAACACCGTTCCTCGCCTCAATCGAACGCACACTGATGTTAACTGACCGAATGCATTTACGCACACCATGCCAGCCACCGAGCAGATAGTCTATACATAGATATACCCACGCGGGTACGAAAGGAGTGAATAGACAGAGAAGCTGATTGATAAGAACCCAGCCGCCACTCAACAGTGTTGCCAAATCGCTGTCGCACAAGTCTCCTAAGGTAACTGTGAAATCCTCCCAGATTCTCCTAACCCACAAAAAAAAAATCCTCCTAAATTTTCTCCTGAACTTTTCGACTGACAAAATGCGACTTCAATTCAAGTTTGTACAGTTTGACGTACATAATTGGCATGTAGAAATAAAATCCATCTTTCAGAATGAGCTGTCTATATATCTAAAATGTTCTACCCTACCAGCAGTTATGGCATTTGCCTTACCGATTGAATCTCAAAACTCTCTCAAGTGGTCGCCTTTTCGCTCACCGTACTTGTCTCACGGAAAAATAACAAATATATCAAGTAAAAATCAGAAAATTGCCCAAATTCTTCCTGAAAAAACATACTTTCGTACATACTTTCTCGCCCATCTTGCCTCCGGAAGTTTCCAATTCCTCCTCCTAAATTTAGCGGGAATTCTTTTAATCTGGCAACACCACGCCGGTTGTTTGTTCAACCGGCAGGGATGACAAATTTTGTTTGCCAATAAATCAAATTTTGTGAAATCCGTGAAGCTGAGTGGGATAACATTGAATATGCGAATGAAATATATTTTCTAGCCAAATCATGTCCGTCGTTATGTCACATTTTGCGAATTATCGAAAACTTGCCGAGCTTTTTGTTTTATTTCTTCTAGGTTACTCGATAGATTTTTAAGGTAATGCCTTACATGCCCTGTCTTACCGATTGAAATTATTCCGATTATGTTTTAGCATTTATTATGCACACTGACCGTGCTTATTTGAAGTTTTTTTTATTTCCGCTTAGTCATGCAATGCATAAACAAAAATCCGAGCAGCATTTTCGCTCCTCGCTTCATTCGAAAAACTACAACAGCTCCTGGCTGTTGCCGTCGGAGCAAGATTTCAAATTTGTTGAAACCAACCTGATAACCGGGCAAAGGTGGAGTTTGCTCAATCTATTTGACTTTGCACACTACAGCGGGCGCCAAAGTCCACGTTGATATTCGGATCAGATCTGCATTGTTTTCGTTATTTATAGGCAGTGGCGAGAGTGGGTGGAAGTTATTCGTGGAATCACGGGAGAACACTCGTTATCTGTGGTCCACCAAAGAATCTACGGAAAATACACATATACAGGAAATGATCTTTGACAGCTGTCAGTCCAAACAAGCAGTAAAGAAGTCCATCCGTTTACACGATCATCAATTCAGAGGGCTATTCCTGGCCACTATTTGTTGAAACGATCGACCGTACAATCATTCTCTACAACAAAATGTAATTCAGATATACCACGGTAAACCTACTCGCCGATGTTTTAACCAGTTTAAACCCCGATAAAATGCCTACCTCAAATTGAGTACAGCCACATTTCAATGAAGCTCATTGATGAGCTACTACTCACTTCGTAGGAGGAACGGAGTAAATATAAAACATATGTCATGTAAGTCAGGCCTCGAATGAAATAGTTTCATTTTTTTCACACAATATTTACAACCCTGAAAAAAAAAACCAAAAAACATCCAACTGGTTATCGTCCTGCTTTTCCATTTCATAATTCACGCTGCACAAATTTGCCGCTCATCAATCACTCTTTGCATTGCATCAGATGTAGACAGACAAAGTATGATATCATCAATGTTTCAAGTTAGAGCTAACTTCAGGCCAAGAGGTTCAGGCTAAAACCTCAGTTTCATTACTAACGCATGACATCATATTTGGCCTCATCATACGTGCTAAAATCAGAAAAATTGACTTCAAACCTTATCGTATCTTCAATTTCTGAGAAGATCAAGTGATGTTGTAATGATGAGTTATAACTGTTTATCACAAACTATGACTACTAGTATTTTCCTGTTATTCATGACCTCATCTGTTCTAAATGGGAAATTCAAAGTAGTAACGACTTAGATTTTTGTCTTCGTCCAGGTTGTACATGATGATGAGAGTCAACTTGAAGACATTGCTGCTTGTCCTCGTTGCCTCTGTTTGCAGCTCTTTATTGACCTTGTGGTACTACTGCGGGTTAAAAAATTCAGATTGGAAATCAACCCTGCAGTACAAAGTGAGTAGACTGATCATCGCGTAATGAAAAAAATTGACAAAATTTTCTCCTTAGTCTGGTACGTCATACAAAATTTTTGTATCTACATAGCACAGTGTACTTGATCGGGCTAGTAATGAACTCCCAGGAAATGAAGAAATCGACTGTTATATCAACGGCGAATATTCTATTGGGTGTCGAAAAGAAGGGGATGAAGTTTACTTGCCATTCTCATTCATCCATAAGTACTTTGAGGTGAGAACAATTGGACTATAGACTGATTAAGGAATGGCAGGAAATGTAGCCAGGTGTAGTCCAAAATTGTATGAGTAGAATCTCCTGCCTTGAAAGTCAACTTAATCCATTTTCCTTCTCACCAGTTCACCTGAAGCTAAATCACTGAAACACTTGAATTATTTTCAGATATATGGAAAGCTTGCAACATATGACGGTCTACAGAGATTCGAGTGGTCTCACAGCTACTCTAAGCTAGTGAGTCCAAAGGGTAAATACGACCCGCGAGGGGTGTTTATGTACTTTGAGAATTACAATGTTGAGGTTCGAGAAAGAGTAAAGTGTGTGAGCGGAAGTGATGGAGTGCCAATTTCCACTCAATGGGAAAGTCAGGGTTACTATTATCCAACACAGATTGCCCAGTTCGGGCTTTCCCATTACAGTAAGAACCTGACCGAGCCAGAACCACATAAAAAAACAATTGAGGATTCCGATAAGACTCAACAAACTTGGACGGTTCCTCAGGGGTCGGTGGTTTCGAGACAATATGATAAACTGGTCAACAGTCATGTTATGAAATATGCCACTCCAGAAACTAGCAGCTCTGGTATATCACTGAAGTTTGATCACGTGCTTGACCTGGTACTGAAATTGGACTTGTGCACTAAGGACAATGGCAGCGTCACCGTTGTACTTCAATCTAGGGAAAAAAAGGATGTGTATTATCTGCACTATACAACAAGAAACTTAGTTATGCACACTAGAGACAATCATATTTATTATGGAATTGGTTTGTCCAACAACCGTTGGAAGCATCTCACTAGAGATCTAGTAGTTGATTTGCAGAAAGGGCTTAATTTGAATGACAAGACAAAGAAGAAATTGTCACGGTCGAAGCTGAAGGTAACCGATTTTCCAAGTCTGAAATATTCCTCCATTCCTCCTGCTGATATTCCAACCCTAGAATTTGTTATTTCTAATTAAACATCTGTAACAGAAGCTAAGATTGCCTGGTTGAAAAATCTAATCAACAAGGACTACAATAACACTGATTGTGAGGCATCTGGTAGAAACCTTAGCCAAAGTCGTGGATTTAAAAAACTAGATCCAAGGAACCATCAATAAGCACGAAGTTAAGGGTGTACAGACACGTAGGTAAAAATTGTGCCAGGTCAATCAAAATTATACAAGCTGTCCTCACTTTCATTTTGAACATCTGTGTAAAATTTGTAAGCGATTGTCTGAACTATACCAGAGTTATTTTATTTCAAATTTCTTGCGATTTTACATTGATTCTTATAGGAAACTGTCAGGCTCAATGTAAAATCGTTAAAAATTAAAAGTGTAATAACTCTGGTATAGTTCAGACAATCGCTTTAAATTTTTACACAAGTGTTTAAAATAGAAGTGAAAACAATTCGTATAATTTTCATTAGCCTAGCACGATTTTGACCTACACGGTTGTACATCCTTAACGTCTTACTTGAACCTCCTAAACACATTTTGGTGTGTGATTTTCAGGCCATCAAAATAATACTTTATGGTTCTGGAATGATTGACAATGTGACACTCTCGACCAGTGAACATATGGAACAATTTTATGACGCTGCTCGTTGGCTTGCTGCTAATCAAAATGTGACTTCAGGGGGTTGGCCCAATCCCGTTAGACGAAAAGTTGCTACTGGAATGGCGACCCTGGAACCTGGATGGTAGGGTTTCCTTAATTGAACTGATTAGACCTAAAAAAAAAGAAACACAATTCAATGTTAATTGCACAATAATTTGACGTTTGCGAAAATATCTAAACCGGCCAATTACCTGACGAATTCATTAGAAAATTTGTAAATTTAACGAATTTCAGGTACTCCAGCATGGGTCAAGGGCACGCCATCTCAGTATTATCCAGAGCTTATTACCATTCTGGCGAGAAAAGATATTTGCAGGCAGCTATCAGAGGCCTACGACCTTTCAGATTGTCTTCTGCGAAAGGCGGAGTGGCTGCTTCTTTTCTTGGTAAATACATTTGGTATGAAGAGTATCCCACGACACCTTCTTCTTTTGTACTTAACGGTTTCATATTCTCACTGCTTGGCTTATACGATTTGAAAACAATAGCATTAGGCAAAGATGCCGACGAAGCATCGGCACTTTTTGACCAAGGTATGGCGTCGCTAAAAAGCATGCTGACACTCTATGATATGGGTTCAAGAACTACTTATGATTTACGTCACTTTACGCTCAGAACCGCGCCAAATTTAGCCAGGTGGGATTATCATGCAATACACGTCAATCAACTTCTATTACTAAGCACGATAGACAACGACCCAATTTTTACCACGACTGCTGAACGTTGGATAGGATATATGAACGGAAAACGTGCCGCACATAACTAGCTCAACCGATATAGTATTATATCATTTCATTTTGCAGTATTCAACATTCTTTTTCCATTATTATTGGCGTATACGTTTTATTGACTCTACTACGCAATCACTCGCAGCTAAACACAATATCACTCAACATGTTAGTTGAATATTACAATTAATTTATATATATTATTTTAGTAATTTTATTTGGCAGAGTTGAATGACTCTGCATACTGCATCAAAAACACCATACCCAATAATGCATTAATGCTTCGTACCACCTATGGACTACTTCATTTCTTTACTGCGTCTTTAACTTTCACATCGCGACTGTTATCGGCGCGTATTATTTTCATTATTTATATTAAAGAATATTTTTAGACGAAATAGGTGCTTGTCTTTTGTGCTACAAAAGCGTTAGTTTCGTATTTTGACCGTATTATATTTCACCGCTTATAATCTGTGTATCTGACCAATCGTGCTACTCTTAATAACAATCCTTTCTTCATTTTGTAATCAATCTACCAGTCTCACCAACTATGTGTGAACAAAGTTCCGACTAAATGATAGTACGTGACTTAAATCATATGTTCACTTTTCTTAAGATTCTATAATACATGGTATTCATTTCAAATATAAATATTATCTTTTTACTGTCGATCCACTGAGATAGAAAAAAATTCAATCACTCAAAGATGCTCCTTCCAATGTCGAACAGTGAACTCAAATGACGATTGATGGTAGATACAGGATTTTTGTGAGTGAGAAAACCGAGGCTGTGACCTATTACTTATTATTTTCATTTTGTATTAGTATTCCATAATTTTATGTACAATTGACTGCTGAACTCTTTGAATTGCAAAAATATGATAGAAACAATTGTAGAGTAATGGAATTCTGACGGTTTTTCGTTTTGCTGCCTAAAAAGATAATCAGTTATCACTTTAATATTATACTATGTTTATATGATTTCGGAATGTGAATTGTATAGATGTAGACCATAAAATTGTACAAAATATGCCACACATATGAGCTTTATGAATCCAACATGTGGATGTTATAATTTATATATATATATATATATATATATATATATATATATATATATATATATATATATATATATATATATATATATATTTTTTATTTATTCAACGCATAAACATTGAGATTGACGTTACTGATTAAAAAATTTTTGAAGATTTCCATGTATTGCATCTATGGAACGCCTTAAAAATTTTGGATGTAAATCTATAATTTATTCCAAATTACTAAACGGAACGATTCAAATCATGTGTTTCAAACGATTTTTATTGCATCTAATTTTTTTCTCAGTTGATACTGAAAAGTTACTCAATACTCGATTGATATTCAAATTCTTTTATATACTCTCCGTTTATCAAGAATTAATGCGTTCAATCCAATGTATTATACATATAAGTAGTTAAATTTACTTGAGCAAAAATGTGTTTGAGAAAGTATAAATACATAATTCATGGTTAAAATTTTACCAAATTGTAAATTTGAAAATAACATGGTATAGAATGCTTAAATCCACTATGCATAAGTGGAGAAATATTAATTCCTGATTTAAGTAGAAACTTGTTACGATAAAAAAATTCAGTTGCAGTCAGGCACATTGTAGTTCTTGTGATGAAATTTACATCAATAGATGTAAACGTAATTAAGTGCAATGTATAATCATAGAAGCAAGTCTACCTATATTTTAGCCGACTGTAGCAGTTTCTAGGTACAAAATAGTGTGTGACATTATTTAATTAATAAGCGCAACTTTAGGAAATGCTTGTTGCACATAATTCCAGCAGTGTTTGGATCAAATATAAATGAGACAGGAGTATTTACATGTACGATAAGACCTTCGTCTCATTTGTATTTCATTTGGCATCCCCAATTCGTTTTGCCCGGTAAACTTGTGTAGATATAGAAAGTAGATAGACGCGAACGGGCATATTCTATACTCGACGAAGGTATAGAAAATACTCTAGATTTTTAATGTAAAAGTAGTAACTTTCTACGAAAGTGTAAAACAAGGCTTATTGTACTTCATTCGTTACGTTATGTAATTATTTTTCTATTCACCGACTACTGTTAAAAATGAATCAATATCTTGTAATACTATTTATAATTAGATAGATTGATAACCTAATGAAACAGGGTAGATTTTAGTGATAATGCGATTACATAGATCTTGTAGGTATTTTTTTTAGTATGAACTCTAGATATTCAAATATGTTATTGCAGAATACTGAAATTCTTCGCTCGTTTTATAACTCTGTAACACTTTATTGTGTCTTTATTACACTTTGAGGATATTATAGATATGGAATTTTCATTCATTACTCTGCAATAATATAGTATAGTTTTTCACTGATTGCAATACTTTTGTAACTTTTATACAAGATTCAGTTTTACTTACCGGCAATCAGTTGGTAGTTGAGATGAGAATAAATATGAATATATAAAAATTATAACACACTAACACTAACACTAACACTGTCTACACTCTCTGGCATAAAGACTTATTTCTTATGTATCAACGATGATATTATGTTTGATAATTGTAAATATTGTAAGTTCAACAATTAAAAAATAAACTCAAACTGCATTAAAAATATTTGACACACTTTAACGGGCTTTGTGAAAAAATGTGAAACTTACTTATACCGAAAACAGAACTTTGAATGATATTAGGTAATAAAATGGTTCTATAACAGAATTTCTCCAAGTACGAACTTATTTGTACCATTGGCTTTCAGTAATTAAGAAAATCTTTGCGTGAGGTAGCAGATATTTTTCACATTCCAAACACACTTCTTTAGGTTTCTGTACAATCATAGTTTAACAAATAGTTTATATATATTTAACTTTTGTCAAATTTATAATCCGGTAACTAGCTGCCCGTAAGAGATTAAAAAATTTGAATTCTAATCAGACTTTGAGACCAAATATGTAATTGATATCAGTTAGTCAATATGATGTACAAAAAAAAACACGATTTGCACAATTCACTAATTCAATGTTGCGATATATCATACTAACAATAAATTCTGCCGAAATTCTGTATTCCAACCACATGTATTGACTTTATACTTCATTTTTGGTTTACACCACTATAAATAAATTTCATACGATACGTGAATTTATTTGTACAGGCCTTAAAATTATTTTTATACACTCTTTGTATACCCTTGTATACCCATGTATAGTGAATATAAGTTTCGATTAAAGGTGCCAATTACAATAACCAATATTAGTTATCGTTATAATTCTAATGAAAATATATTTTTTACCTCATATCAAGACAAATTCATTTAAATATATATTATTGTTAGTCAGGATGGACCTATCGGATTAAAAGAAAAATGATGACTGACACAATTCGCTCACTTAGTCTAGTGCAGTATCTCTGAAATCAAATTGAGTGTGAGTGACAAAGTTTGATCGTTAAACCGATATGAAAATAATTAATGTTTACAAATGACTACCACCTAGTTGATTATAATTGAATTTATTAAAGTACGGCATTAGCAATTATATATTCATATAAGTTTGGAATATCAGTTTTTTTGACATGCACTGAAATTGTGATGTATATAAAAATGTGGTCAACTCACAAATTGGAGAAAATGACAACTGTAGCTACAAAATGGTAAATATTTATATCTAAATTCAGATTATAACCTACTTACATGATGATCTACTCCAGAATGTATACTGATCACTTTTGATGCAGTGTCTTGGTAACGTAGCACCTACTTGTCATTTTTTCACTTTTCACTGTAGCAGAATCTACAAGATAATTGTAAGCATAGCAGTGCAAATATCCTAGCTTGAAACCTGTAGTTTTTAATCCAGCATCTGATTTGTAAGTTATATTAGAAATATTGCTGATTTGATTGGATCTTGAATAACAAAGCGATAATCTCAGACGTTACCTCGCCATCGATACAAGACACAATCCAATCCTTCGAAGCTGACTAGATAAGATGCAAGTTACATCTTAATTCCTGCATACTACTGTATACATACCTATATGTATGTGTATATATATCTATATATATGGTATGTATGAATGTGCATATCTAGATATATATGTTATGGTTGAGATTAATCAAGTGTATGTTTGAATTGCAAATCGTTCAAATGTTGTGAAAGTAGCCAGAATAGTTATCTGCCTCCAAGTCCGAAGTGTTGTGAGAAAGATCACCAGTGTTGCACGGGATCGTGGGAATGTTAGAACCTTGGATTGAGAATCCATGGTAATCTTCACGTAGAGAACAAACTGGTTTTAGAGGCGATGGTAAATTAGTGCCCGATGCTTGCGATTCGTCTAGCAAACTATCAGAGGCGTCTCTGTCTTGTAGATACGATTCTTCTGCTGTAAGATCGCATTGTGTATCCAAGCTAATTAGGCTGGTATCGTCATCCCCTTTACTTCCATGCAAACCACCATCTGAGTCAAAGGCTGGGAAATCAAAAGTTGGAGATGGTGTTATGCAATCCTCGATCGAAGGTCCGTTGTAATCACCAACGTGAGATGTCAGTGTTTCATTTGTTTCGTCGTTCAGGGTCTGAGGGTAAATCTGTGGATGAATACTGCGATAAAGTAATGTTGTGAGGATTAAAATATATTCGCAAATAGAAAGTAAGTTCACAGAAATTTTCAGCATTTCATATTACAGATATAACTTGATATTAAATTTGGAACAAATGATTTTACATCAATATTTTGTACTTGTGGTATAATTGGTGGTGGTAGCTGGTAGCTCTCTGCATCAACGCAGTCAAGATTAGTCGGTATCCTTTGACTCGGCGTGATAATAAGGGGAGTGCGAGTTATCGCAGCGTCAACTTCCGCCTCAACTTTTTCTGGGAATTGTATCATTTTTTTCTTAAGCTCATCGGATTCTGCTATGATTTCCAAATTCTTCGCTTTCAGTTCATCCAGCAGTGTTATGTGTTCGCACATCAGGTGTATACTCTAAATTAAAAAAATCTGTGAGCTATGAGAGTGTTGGAATTATTGTTCAACGATGTATTCATCATTACCTCGCACATAGTGAGAGCAGATTCCCATGTGCTCGCTGGAACGCGTGCTCCTGACATATATGCATCGAAATCTTTCTGAGGCATGTTTAATGACTCGGCAGTAAGATTTTCTATGAAGGATACTGCGCAACACTGGAACAAAATTGGGAATAAAATTTCTTGAAGGCATGGATTTCAGCAAATTTTATATTCATTGCTTTGAGTTGTGCGGTTCTTCGTAGCCCAGAGTAGAACTAATACCAAATTTGTGAAGTAGTAACCTCCTTCACCAGTCATTAATCTGCTAGCATTACAGAATCGGGTGATGAAATTTATGTTGCTTTTCAATCTTGCAGGATTAGCTTTCAGCACAATGAATATAAGCGCCGGTAAAAATTCATCGGCTGAAGCTGGACCCCCAACAGATTGTTGCAGTAGTACAAATATATTTCTACAACAATGAACAACACAGGCAAGCTTCTCTTGCGGTGCTTTTACAGAGTCCATATTTAATAAATCTGAAACAATTGTTACTATGTTACATTTATGTGAAATTAATCAGACCGATTGAGCTTTGAAGTTTGATCGTTTTACCTGTTATTGAGGTGTAAACAAG
This sequence comes from Neodiprion fabricii, assembly GCF_021155785.1. Classification (NCBI taxonomy): domain Eukaryota; kingdom Metazoa; phylum Arthropoda; class Insecta; order Hymenoptera; family Diprionidae; genus Neodiprion; species Neodiprion fabricii. The sequence goes on along the minus strand of NC_060240.1, from coordinate 2,129,515 downwards.
CTCTCTCACGTCAGAGCTAGTTTCGTGGATTCGACACTCCAGATTCTTTCCGCTCACCCAATTCAACTGCCGTATTCTAAAATTTCCTGATTGATTAGAAAAATTCTCGAGCTTGATTCATAAATCAAATTAATCTTGACCAGATTTGATTGGTTTAGAAAGATGTTACTGACTGAGCATATTTTTCACCTTATCTGTTTCCATCCATTCTCTGAATTGGAAAACTGAGATGTTACCTGTTTTGAATAGCAAGGTCCTTGTCCTCATCTGTAGTTGATGGCGGGCAGAAAAGTATCCTATAGAGTAAGGTCATAGTGTATCTTTCGATGTAGTCTAGTAGTCGTTCTTTTGTTTCTGGAGAAACATCTAAAAATTAATAATAATAGAGATTACTGCAGTTCTGTGAATATCCTACGCATGAATAACCAAGAGTGCAATATTACCTGCATAATTGGGACTGTTTTCCATTCGCTTGGCAAATACTTGATAGAAGTTCTGAGTTAGTTCAGATAGCTCCTCAACGCTCTTAATATCCTTCATTTGTAAGATGTTGTTCACGAAGGAATGAATACACTTTCGTACATCTTTCTCAGCCGGAGTCTTAGCGATCTGTACCAGAAGGTCACGGGTCTCCGATTTCACTTTGTCAAGTTCAGGATTATCCTTAACCAGCTCCTGCCATATCTCGCTAAAACCTTGAGCTTAAATAAGGAATATTTCCATCATGACGTTTCACATCTTATCAAAATGAATGACAGGAAAGAATGGAAACACCAAAACTTTACCAGCTGTCTAGAAGTATATTATTATGGTTGTTATTATATAAATATGGTTCTGCTTTAGTTGAAAGATCGATGAAATGTAATTAAGAATGACGTATTATAGAATGAAAATAAAATGTGAGACATTAAAATAAGGACATACTTTTCGTTGCGGTCTTGCGAAAGACTGACAGCTTTAATAGTTTAGTTTTCTTTTCTTGCTGTCGCTTCTTTTCTTCGAATTTGTAAAAACCGTGCACGGTAGTCTTAGAGCTTGAATCACTGAAAAAATGTAAATATATAACGCAGTTCGAACAATTATTCGTTACCAGTAATATTGACCTAATCAATAAAGGGCTTATCAATAGAAAGTAGTGTCGGTAGTTATATCTGGAATGATTCATTTGATTGATAGCATGTTACAATGTGTCAGTGAATTGTTGCACTGGTATAATAAATACCTTTCGTGAATGCGGGCGTGTTCTCTTTGAGCCCGTTGCTTTTGCAAATGTTCTCTGTGACATTTGCTACAGTAGCCTTGCCATTCTTCGTTTCCAAAATATCCACAACCATTTTTGCACTTTAAATCGGCCTCGTCAATGCGGAGAGTCGGCGTCTTGATCGAGTACATGTCAATAATTGGAGAGTAAAACTCCAACTGGGTGCAGTAAGTTTTCAAATTTGGTTACTTAACGCATTTGCGTAATAAGCGAAATGCAAACAAATTAACCCCTACCTACGAGGAGAACATAACCTCTTCCCACGAGCTGTCAAAAATCGACTGTCCGTCAGAAGCACGTCAGAAGAGTCTAACTACGGCAGAGATAAGTTGAGAAATGACCAACGCCCCCAAAAACCTGGTTTACGAAATTAAACTGAACTACGTCTCTGCGTGGTGCAGTGTGAATAGAATAGTAGCGCGACATTATCTGAAGCGTGCGTCGCGGTCGGTAACAGGATATCGATTTCGGCACGCTGCAGATAATGTCGTGCTGCTACTTTATTTACATTGCTCCGAGCAAGGCCGTAGTTTGGTTTAATTTTCTCAAACGTCTTTTGGAGGCGCTGGTCGTCTCGCAACTCATCTTTGATTCTTCTTCTGCTTCCTTGTGAAACTCATGTGAAGTGAGTCAATATTCATGAATGGTGTACAAAGTTGACCACCCTCTCTGTGTAAAATGCAGTTGAAGTTCTGTGTCAATTCCAAGCACTGAACTATACCAACAAGAAGTCAATACTTGAAACGCCATCTGCAATAAGAGCGACATTCGCGTTTCCATAGCAACCGCGTCATACGAAATTTCGAGCGAAGGCTTGACGTTTCAATGAACGTTGTGGTCAGTGTATAAGGAATCCCTAATTAATTAATTACAATGCAAATGGCAAGAAATGATCAACATACAGCATCCAAGGGTTGTCACTAAGCCCCCGATTAGTAACTTTGCCATGTCCGATAACGGAATGGCACATGGCTTGCCCATGCAGAGGTGCAATTCCGCAGAAGACCGCGTACGGAATTCAAACCCGTCAAGATTCTGCGAAACTAACGGAGGACTGGATTCCAAAAAAGGCGAATACCTGAAAGAAGCAGAGACCCATCCCAATCAGATTAATGCTATGATTGAAAACATTGGATACGACTTAAAAAAGCTGCAAACTACTAGCGATTTTAATCAGAATGTCATCGAGCCAAATTCTTGCTCCTTCGATCAGCTTTGCTCGATGATCAATGATCTGGAAAAAAATTTATCTGGAAATGAAGCACAACTGAATATCGATTCAAATACCACTGGAAGTTTTGTCAACAACGAAGGGGGCCACTTTTATGGAAACGATCAAGACTATTCCATCAATCAGGCAAGTATCGATTGCTCGAGAAAGTATCTTGTATTTCTAGAATTTAGAGCGCTTAAACACTGCTGCTAGCTTTTACACGTTTTGATCACAATTTCTTCCCCAATTAGCTTCAACCGGAGAAAGATTACTCCAATCAACCATGCGGGTCTTCTCTGTCAACTTACGAGGACATCATGTCCCTATTAGGGATTTTGAACCACGAAGGTAAAATATGCGACTCTGACAGTGATGGTATAAGGTATGACGGGAATACTGCAATTCTTTAGCTGTTGAATTTTTACATTTCCTTCTAGGATACCTTGAAGATGTTCCAAACAATCGAGCTTACGCGCATCCAAAGAATATTGAAGCAACACTGAATAGTCGATCTATTCCATGCTGTAACAATCAAGGGTAAGATTGGTCATCAAAAATTTGTATGAATTTGTGTTTTTAGCATATGCATTGTATAGTATTTCATATGGAGGCAGTGCTATTTGCAAGTGCAAAGATTTTCGCACCGAGGTGTGATTTGTGTGAATCCCGTTGGTAACGTTTTATGTTTCTTGCAGAATTCATCCCGCACAAACCCATATACCTGAAACGATAAAGGACGATTTAGCGACTCTTAGGTTGCAATTGGAAGAACGGGATGAGACTTTAAAGATTTTAAAAAATGAATTAAAATCACAAAGGCATTCTGCTTGCGAGAAGCTAGAATTGCAAAAAAAGCAGCATTGCACTGAGCTGCAGACTCAGAAGACAAAATATCAGACGACGATAAAGAGGCATCAGAAATTTATCGAGCAAATAATATCAGATAAGAAAAATTTGACTGAGAAATGCAACTCCTTGACTGAGCATATCAAAGAAATGGAAGTGAAATATCATCGGGAGTTAAAAGTTGTGGCTGATAGACACGCGGTGGAACTCCGACGAGCTAGAGAACTTTGTGCCGCTTCTGAAAAGATCAGACGCGAACGTTGGCTAGAAGCAAAAACTTCTAAAATAAAGGTGCTAATCAGATGTACGCTTGTGGAACACCTAACTTTTATCTCACAATCAATATATAAACATGTGTTGGTAAAAAAATGTTAGTATCGAATCTCTGGTCAAATTGTTCCATTTTACTTGTTCAGGAAATGACTGTGAAGGGGCTAGAGCCAGAACTGCGAAGTATGGTAGAGCAGCATCAGCAGGAGCTTCAAGAAATACGCAGTGCTCACATCAAAGAGCTTCAGGATACCGAGCTGCGGACAATTCGCCGCTCAAATCAACAGCTGGAGCAGTTGCGTCTTGAGCTAACTGCGAGCCATGAAAAGTTATTGAGTAGCGAAAAAGATATTCTCAGAACAAGGTACAATGTATGTTCAGACATCACGCAGCTTACTTAGATACCAATAAAAGATTCCGTCTGATAACATTCACAGGTATCAGGAGAAACTAGAACAGCAAGAGAATTTATTTCAAGAACAGCGGCGCAAACTGCTGGACGATCTTGAACGTGAAAAAAATCTGCTAGCTCAAGAACATAAACGACTCAATGCTGAGAGAGATGCTGCGATAAGTCAAGCACGTTCACAATTCAATGTACGTTCAGGTCGTACTGAAACTAATAATGACTTATACCAAGCAACGATGCATGAAAATAATAACGGGAACCCAATCGTTTACAGGAAAAAATCAATACTTTAATACGACAGCATCAGATCGAGAAAAAAGCTGTTCAAGAATCACTTAGGGTCGAACAAGAGACATGGATGGAAAACTGCAGGAGACAGCACAATATGAAATTAGAAAAAATGGAAACACGGCTGAGAGATGAGTGCAATCGAGAGCGTGACAGACAAATAGAACTGGCTATTGAAAGGCTCGAGAAGGAAACTCTTGACATGAAAACTAGTCTTCAGCAAAGTTCGGAAAACCGGCTCAGGTACTAAATGTGCCCATTCATACACGTTGATTGTTACCCACTTTAAATAACTTTTAAAATTGTTCAAGATGTATGAGAGAAAAATATGAGGCAGAGCTACAAGACTTGAATAACAGCAAAGAATTGCTGACAAGTAAAGTGACCTCCGTGCAGGAACGCCTCACAGAGACTACGACGCAGCTTCAAATAACTGAGGGAAAACTTCAGCAGTGTATGATCCAGCTAAGTAATTCTAAACAGGTATAAGGTGTAATGTTATTGTCGAAATCAGTTGTGGAATATGATAAGCACTCAATACAAACAATTCTTATTCGTTCTCAACAAGAGCGTAGATCAATTGACGATTGAGAGAGACGATGCAAAGAAGATTGTTAGGAAGGAAATTGAGATGGAAAAACGAGAACTGGAGAATAAAATAGCCTCTCTTCACCGCGAACTTACTGAAAATAATTCTAATAGAGATGTTCAAATGGCTCAACTTTATAGCAGGTAAGGAATAGTTAATTCTATCAACTTTATCCGATATTCATTGATGTTCATTGTTGTAGGGTCAAGTTAATAGTAACGCAAAAGGATCTGGCAATAGGGAAATTCGCCAAAGAGATTGATGAAGCAAAGAAGAGATGCGATCATCTGGAAAAATTATTAGATCAACAGAGGAAGGATTACGTACTTCAGTCTTTATAGATATTAAGTGTAAATAAATATGTTTTAATTTTAACCCTCGCACATTACTGCGCTACAGGTTTAAGTTGTTTTAAATGTAAGTTTTTTCGTAACAAGCATTTCTCAGTCTAGGCAAACACCCAATCTTACGCGATATTTTGAATTAACTGCATTTGAAACACGCCTATTTAACACAGACATTGCAGGAAATATATCTTCGTTGTTTATAACTGTATTATCTGTAATATAAGTTTATACTTCGACAATTTCTTATTTTTTAAATGCGTTTACAATAAGCTACATACTACACAATAGTTTCAAGAGTCGAACTGAGAAATTGTGGAGAAAAATGCAGATGTAGGCTTCAATTTTTAGTACCAGCCCATATTTATTTAACGCTCTTCATCACTGAAAACAATGACACAGTAAGAATTTGTACGCTTTAGAGAAAAAAAATTCTGTTACGGTTTTCATAAAATAGATATATATATATGTGTGTGTATATATATATGCGTGGATCTTGTTTAATGTATGTTTGTGTGATAAATTATTTTGTGAAAATAATAAAAAAATTGTAATTTCCATCAGATAATCCATCTCACGTTGAACCCATTTATGATCAACGAGATGTTCCGAAAGGTGACAAACTCTAGAAGGAAATAATCGGAAAATAGTCTAATCAAAGTGGACCTATCGTTTCTTACAGATCCGTAATTATGTCTTCAGCACGTTGGTAGTCACGAAATGTTTCCGCTTTTTAAAATCACACTCTCTTAACAACTTGTACAACATCTTCATCACATAAGATATGATCTTTTCCAACTTTTTGAGGCTGGTGCTTTACCGATGAGCCCCAAACAAGCGCGCTGAAATATTAAATATATTATGGTTAATTGTCTTCGACTTAGAGAAAATGCGGAGATTAGAAAAAGACAACCAATGAAACTGACTATTTGAACTCTTTAGCAATGGAACGATGCAGTTTGTTGCAAAAATCCTCGACTGATCTTCGCTCGATGTTCAATACAACTGGCGAGTTGTAATCAGGAAGCTGGCCTTTTGGTTTTGTATAACTGTAAATATTACAATAATAACACAGTCATTTTTAAAATTCACTTATAGGACTATAACAAATTTGCTACACATACGTACATTCTCACAAGTTGCAAGTACTCCCACATTTTTTCAAGTAAATCATCAAAATTCCATTTATGGTGGGCAGAGATTGGTACACAGTGTGGTATTTTGTAAATAACGTCCAACTCCTCGATACTAATTTGATCTGTGGGGGGGAAAAACAGTATAATGATCATAGTTGAATAACAATGTAACAACAGTGATCAAATTCTCAGCTTTTCTCGACAACTCGACATTTATGATAGTTAATTACCTATTTTGTTGAGAAGGTAAATGCAGGGTACATAGACGCGATTACCCTCAATAACATCAATAAGATCATCCGAAGTAGCGTCGTAGCGGAGAGTTATGTCCGCATTGTGAATCCTGTACTCTGAGAGGATAGATTTTACGGTGTCTAAATCGAGTTCGGATTGTACACACTGTTGAACACAAGAGTTTTTTTTTTGTTAAATTTAAACAAATTCAACAGCTACCACGCTGCACATAAATCCAAGAAAAATTAGCTAACTGAAACCAATTCACAATTCTCACCATGGTTTGTAGATTGATTCCACCCTTATCTTTTTTTCTAAAAGTAATATTTGGAGGTTGCTTATTCAGCCGCAGACCGAATCCCTCGAGTTCATGTTCAATGAGCTTCTTGTGACCAAGGGGCTTGAGGACATCTAATACAATAAATATAAGGCTGCATGTACGTGCAACTGCGATAACCTGTCTTCCTCGACCCTTGCCATCTTTAGCACCTTCGATAATACCAGGAAGATCTAGAAGCTGGAATGTAAAATTCATGATATATTTATCGTTTTGTTTGGTTCGTATTACCAGATAGGATAATTTTAAGAATTCCGGACTATCCATCAATTGCAAACCTGAATTTTAGCTCCTTTGTACTTGATGCAACCAGGGACGGTGGTGAGGGTAGTGAATTCATATGCAGCTACCTCGGAATAAACACCGGCAAGAGTGCTGAGTAAAGTTGATTTGCCAACGGATGGAAATCCTGTTGTAACGCAAGACGGGATGTTAACGAATGCAGTTAATCAGAGTGCTTTCAATATTTACCGACAAACCCAATTCTAGCGTCACCGGTTTTGGCTACTTCGAAACCCTGTTCTCCGCCTCCACCGCCTCCCTTGGGGGTGATCAGTTCTCTTCTAAGTTTGGCTAGCTTTGCCTTAAGAAGACCCAAGTGGCCGGACGTCGCCTTGTTTTTTTGGGTCCGAGCCATCTGAGAATCGAGGTTTCATGTTATTAGAGGACGTCGAGTGATTTGAATGGGTATGCGGACACCGAAGCTGTTCATAAATTAACGCATTTATAGGTTACCTCGGCCTCGATCGAGGCGATCTTTTCCAATATAGTGCTCATCTTGTATTGGTTTTAAGGGTAGTTTCCTGGCTTCAATTGTACTCTCAAGGCACTCTGCAACCTCTTCCGAAATACATTACGCGGCGAACGTTGCCACCGTTCTTTATTCAACACGTGTACTGGTACATGCCTTTAACCGCGAACGGAACGAGATAGACGTTGCTGCAAAAAGGTTAACAGATGAAAAAAAATAGAAATATTCAACTCCTGATCATAGACTAAGAATTACTTGGATTTACTCAAGTCCGTCATCTTCATTGTAGATTGTAGCCATCGGGCTACACCATAGACTTACAAGATAATACAGACAGACTATGCGATCTGTGCAGCTAGCGGAAGCCGTAATTAGAAAGAGAGAGCAACAGTTGGAATGGTCCTCTCTTCCAGCCATGGGTCTGACGATTGCAGAAGTGGCTAACTATGTGGAAACACCACAGATAGCGCTTCAGTTTTCCAAGTTGGGCGCCATTTTGCATTTAAATGGCGCGGCGCGCGTCGCTGGCGAAGTCTTACGAGCGCGTTCGAATCGTGGTTCGAACTTTCCCGTGGGTTGACCGGCGAGTGGGCGAGTATAGGCGTTGAAAAATCGGAATACGAGAGAGCGCGCGACTGGGCGTGCGGCAGGCAGGGGTGGGCGCGAGTGGGAGCGAGCGGGCGAGTTTAATGCGTAAGACGAGAAGGATACTCGGTAAGGGTAGACGTAGGCTGTTTAAGGGTAGGCAGGTATTCAGGGAGGCGAGTGCGAGTCGAATAATATAAGCGAATACGAGTAGGAAAGAAGAAGAAGAGGAAACCTTCGCCGGGCGCGAGGCAAGTGAGTGGGAGGAATATAGCGAGGGCGAAGAGGGCAAGGTGGGTGCAGAGGGCGAGGGTGAGGGTGTCCGTACGTACACGGAGAGAGAATCGATCTAAAACTAGGAGTCGCCGCAGTAACCGCTGGGAGGAAGCCACTGTTACAATTTGGCCCATATGCGTTAGTGAAATCTTAGATCGGGTAATTGTAAGATACCTAGTAGGATGAGGGATTTCCTGGTAGATGTAGTTTCCAAGGGACCCGTTTGTTAGGGTCCGTTGTTTAGACCGCCTCTACCCGGCATCTCCGAGAACCGCGCGATCAGAATGCTGCAGCGTTCGGTCCGCTACTTCCTTTAAATAAGTGCTTGTGGGACGGTCCCGTACCTGCAGGGATATGACGTAATGGCAAGAGAGGTATGGCAAAATCTTTTTTATTCATATATCTCAAGATTGTGCACACGAGTCTTCCCCTGTACCATCCCTGCATGCGCGCCCCTTCCATTCGTTCGTTGGGTGCACTATACATCAATTTTATCATCCTCCCGTGACATTACTGATTTTCAATAACATTCGCAACTCCCTTATTTGTAATATCGTTTTTATTCTCCCAGGGATTCATACCCCGTCCCCTTGTCACCCTTGTCGTGGAACGCTGATACGTGTTTGCAGTGGCGAGATTATTTTCCTCCCTACACACCCGTGACCTACTTCCCTGGGAGTTGACCCCGTGCAGTCGTTCAACGTACGCGGTCCTCTTCATTCTTACTTTGATCTCTCGCGGAGACCTCGTTATCATTTTACTTCGAGTGTACATACTTTTTGAATTTTTAATTATCGCATCCATAGCTCACGTCTCGTATAATCGTTTATCGTGTCGTACCGTACCGTTATTCGATCCCTTAATAACAATTTATCACCATCGAACAGAAGTAATCCATTTATATCCACAACGATTTAAGCGTTATTGTAACGTTAGATTCCGATATCGATCGATAGTTATTTTCATCTATATTAATGCGAATGCCAGCAGAGGTGAGCCGAGAAAATCTACAATTATACTTATAGCTCTTACATTTCATTCATTATTTTTCGAGTGATGATATATTCGAAAAAACGCCCGGTTGTCTTCCGTCTGAATTCTTCGTTACTGTGAAAAATTATTCAATGAATTTTCTGCCGTGCAGAGAAGCTTTCTATACATATTTTTTATATGTAACAGAGTGTTTAAGATTAAATGGGCGGTTTAATGATAAAATATTTATACTATAAGTATTCGGTGTCATCAAGTATAAGTATATCGTTAGACGAGCATTGCAGTTTGATAATTTGTCATATTATGTATATTTTCTTGAGTATGGTTGAATGAGGTCAGTGTTTTCGACCATAAGTCGCGCGTGCGCTTTTACCGCTTAGCGCCACCCTGTTGAAAACGTTAAAAAGTAACCCAAACATAATTCGCAAACCTTTTCAACCCAGCTTCTCAATATTTATTCAAACTCCTTTTCAATTTACCTTAAGTATTTTTTTTTTAATTGCTCCCGGCAAGCAGAAAGAACGCGTCAGAAATTTCACGTATACTTATAACGATTGCATTTATTCATCTGGGTATTAATATATGTAATTTTTCACGGGATTGTCTCGAGGATTGAGTCTAAAAAAGGGAAAAAAATAATTGCACATAGGTATATGTATATATTCAAGATACTTCAGCCCATTGCTATGCAAATTTTGCCCGGTACCCTAAATTGATGCGAAGGGAGGGGGATAACTAACGTTTCAAATCGTATTTTATACCACCTGCAGACCCCTCTTCAACTTTTCTCTTAAAAGCATTTTGTCTAATTACTGGATATCTGTCACGCCCAGTTCAAAAGACATGGTTATAGACCACCGCTCGTTTTATACAAATTGCATCCAATCCGCTGCACTCTGTTATCATTATTCATATTTATTCATACCAGTGGTGAAATAATCAATTCTTAAGAATAGTGAACGTGCAGTGTCGTTACATTGAATTGAGAATTAATCGAGATCGATTGCGTATATTATCACTGATTCATTAGTGGCCAATCTCATTAACCTTCGCTGCAGAGTCAAATTATTTATCAAATAAATGTTGGTGTCATCCGAGAAGATCCGCAGATGCGAATCTGTGATCGGTGAATTTTCCCAGCCAACGATTCGTTCGATGCGCCATGCAGTATATTGTATTCCAACGTTATACTGCCTCCGCAAATGTGCGCTGCTATATATAATTGCTTGTCTATTGTGCCGCAGGAGTTACGGAGCAAAAGACCTTTTAAGATATGGGACAGTTGGCGAAACGTAAGAAAGGGACTGGTCGTTAGCAATTTTGAAGAACTGTTACACCGCGGTGAGTAAATACAAAGTTACTTCGTCGATAGTGAACCGTATAAACACACCCCCTCATTCGGGGTCAATCGTAAACCAAAAGTAAGCACACTAAATGAAAAATTCTTCACTTGTACAATTGTCTCATCCCAGTGATGGTTCACAGTGATGGATACAGTGTTTAATAAAGTCTGTAATTTTTGCTTTCCACCCCGCTATAAGTGTGTCGAATGAACGAATGACGACGACGATGCCGATGTGATAACAGAGAATCCGATCTTGCATGTAACACGATTTATATAAGGCGTTGAAGAACTATCAGTAGGTTCTGAAAGATCATTGATTGGGGCAATGTGATGACGGTGTTCTTATACTTTAATTTCAGGTAAAGAAAAATTGGGCGTTCCCCAAAATGAGAAGGTCTCTTTAGTGCTCGAATCGGATGGTACGCAGGTCGAGGACGGGGAATATTTCAAGACTTTAGCGAACAACACGATACTGCTACTCCTGCGACATGGTGAAAGGTGGTGTCCCACTGGCGTTGACATCATTCGGGCTGGTACGACACGTTTCCTTGGCTCACTCCAGCTCTGCCTTATACTTGTCACTCCTCTTGCATGAAGTTCCCATCGCTGACCATCTCCTCACTCATCGTTTTCGATCCCTGTTCTATTCTCCTTCTTCTTCTTCTCTTTTACCTTTATTCTGCAACCGGTCATCGCACAACCTGCATCGTATAGAAATCGCAAGGCGTTAAACGGAATTATGGAAAATGGTGTGCAGGGTGTGCAGGTGAATCATGTTAACGAACGAACAACCGAAGATCGTATTACACGATTACCTCTATTGGAATTCAATTTTTGTTTATAAAGAACGATTTGCGAAGGAGGTCAATCGTCAGATTCCAATTCTTCCAACGGTCTGCACGCTGTATATGTATACAGGGTGTCCCAGAACTGAGTACATAAAATTATAGGGGTAACAGAGGGGTCGAATTAACTGAGTAAATTAAACCGAAGAGCATGTGCTTTCCGAAGTCGCGTTTGCGAAATGTGACCGGTTAACCCTAATAGGTTACTTGGGGAGAATTTCACCCCAAACACATTTCAAACTTCTCGTAGAGTCCCTTAGACGTGAAAACAGACCTCGTGGCACCGTTTTTCATGCCTTTTGTTTTAAAAAATTTTTGACACTTTCTTTAACTTTGCCAATATTTTACAATATTTAAACAATTAATATTGATTAGAAAAAGTGAGAGAGTTTTTTCTGCGATCCGACGTACACGGCAGGACACGATTAATTACTTTGTGTAATTGGTATCAGTTTTTCTTCGTATTACAAATTACGTATATAGTTATTGTTGGTATCGGATTTTCTTCTAACTACAAATCTAATTGGTATTGTCTTTTTTTATTCACAATTACAAGTTACCAATTTAATTGATAATTTATATGCAATTAATTACACAGAGTAATTAGTGGTGCTCAACATTTATTGTTATCAGGATTTTTTAACCGGTCGTATCTTACCCCCTCTATTACCCCTGTAATTTTGTGTGTTCTTTTCCTCTTGCATTAACTTCTCTCGTTTACTCATCGTATCAATATTGTTTCCTCTCTTTTCTTGTTTTTGCCTACGTCTCTTCTTCTACAACCATTGCTACGATCATTGATATCACTTCCTCCTCGAAATTGTGGGCAGGGTGGTCGGTTGCAGCCTGAATTGCCACGTAATGGGCTCGCATATAACCATTACGGGGTGCGACTACCGCAGTATTGTGAACATTAGTTGCGTCTGACCAGCAAGCGGATTAAAGGGATTGGCAGTAGTAGTTCAGACGGTACGATCCGGCTCTCTGGAAGTTGAACCGATCTGTAGTTTTTTTTCACCCCCTTTTCAACATTTAAATGCGATAAAGTTACGCGCTTTGTGTTTCTTGTTTGTCGAAAATGATAGAAAAAAGGAACAATAAAAATAAAAACAAAAAAATAAACAAAAATTGATATTATTACAACGAAATGATATATAACAGTGCGATTCATTGTGTGATAAGGTTGAGGCGTATTGTAAAAAACGTTGAACGTTGTGTTTGTTGCAGCGATTTCGGCGATACCGAAAATAGTCTGCGAAACGATCCACGCGTTGGAGTTGCACGATGAGACGCCATCCTGGAAAATTATGGACAATAAAGGACGTGTCACAGTGGTGCTCCACTGGGATCAGCGGTCATCGTCGCAGGTTCAACAGCAGCAGCAACAGCAGCAGGGGGGAAAGTCACAGGACGGTCAGAGCTCGAAATATTCTCCAACGAAGAAGAGCGAACTGATTTCGGGTGGTCAGAGACCGTCGTTAGTGATACAGACGAGCTTGGACAAGCTGCAGAATTATCACGACGGGATCGGGATCGGTATAGGTAACGGAAAAGCTGGAGGTCACGGAGCGGGCGACTTAGGAGGAGGCGTTGGTGGTGGTGGTGGTGGTGGTGGTAGTGGTGGTAGTGCCGGTGTTGGTAGTGGTGGTGGTCCTCGTTACAGCAGCCCTCAAATAACTGTGATAAATCATGACGATATGGTACAGAAGAGTTTTACTAGTCCGAGTCATAGTTCCTACGGTCCGATGCTGGCCTCCAGCTTATTACCGGGATCGTCAAGCAGCGGGCCTTCTACATCTGGTAGCCGTCTCGTTAAGCAGGGTACCAACTCGTTCGACAGTACCACAATCCATATCCACACACCAGAGTGTTCGAATCACATCCATCAGCCTGTAGCGAGGAACGGTAGTCCCGTGAACGGTGCCGACGGAGGAAGCGCGGCCGAGTGCGATTTTCACTGCTGCGCGCTCCACGAGGAGGGTCGTCGTATAGCGGTTCACAAATCCGTTGCGACATCGCCTATCCAGGACGCCCAACATCAGACGCCGTCGCCGCAGCCGCAGTCCTCGCTTTCGGACGGCACGAGGCGTTCCGGGGTGATAAAAGGGCACGTCAGGTTCCGGGACGACGAGAGCGAGGCGGGACCCAGTCACCAGTACCGTGCCGGAAGTTCGTCGGGTCAGTTCCACGGGCACGGAGGTTCCCATACCCATCACCATCACAATCATCTGCACCAGGATCACGACAGCTCCGAGTCTGAAACGGAGAATACGATAATGGAGGACGAGGTAGTGACTTCGGAAAAATTTTTACTTCTCATCGATCAGCTCACGGTAGATCAGAAGCACCATCTTAGCATCAAGGATATCGGTATTATACTAGAAAGGCTAAGCTCGAAGATACTGGACGTCGAGAGATTGGACAGGGAGAGCGAGAACGATGGATGTTACAACTGGACAATTAAGGCCGTTATTAGGGGCGACGTGCTCAGGGAACTAGGTGTTATTTACAACGGGAATTACTACGCCATCTCGGAACACCCCGGGTACAGGGAGGAGCTCGAGGAGAATAACGAGGATAACGAGGACGACGACGACGACGACGATGAGGAGGAGGAGGAGGAAGATAGACTTTAATATGACGCTGTTTTAATAGTTAGATAGATTATACCTATACCTATTATTAATGGTTATTATTAACTATTATTAACATAGTATGTACTAAACACATAAAAACGTGATTTTTTTCAAATGTTTTCATAATAAAAAAAAAGAAATAAAAAAATAACGCATCATGATAAGAGGGGGGAAAAAAAAGTAAATAAATAAATAATAAATAAATAACGACGAAAGAAAACGGGGGGGAGGTGAAAAAAAAATGATAGAAAAAAATGAAAAAAAAAAACAAAAAAAACTTGACGAGAAAGAGAAAAAGAGACGAAATAAAATAATTGAAACGAAATGAAAAGAAAAGAGGATAAGATATGGAAGAAAAATAAATAAAAATAATGCGATATAAACACTTTAGCTCTATAAAGACGGTTGTTGAAAATATGTACTTATTAAATAGTCTGTATACATTATGTAGGAATCATTGGGATACGGATTCATCTCCGTAACCGTCCACAACACTGCCCTATCTAAAAACAAACAATATGAATATATTATAAAAGTTCAATCCTGATATATTGACATCTGTCCGTATTATCATTTTGTATATCTTCATTACATCGACTATCTCCCGATGTCCTATCGAAAACAATTTTTTCTACAATCAAATCACTCACGAATATGTATATACACATATACATATATGTACAATATATGCGTATGTATATATATATATATATATGTACAATAATCTATCGCTTGAATTCACTTTGACAAATACGGGAGATTTGCATAGATTATAATACGTACATGCATAAAGTCAATTCTCCAGACTGTAGCCGTATAAAACAATTTGCAATGCAAATCGTGCATATATTCAGTTTTTCTCAGACTTGGAAGTCTGGTTTATCTGTACCATTGAAGAAATTGATGAACACGTATTATTTTGTTGGTTTTTTTTTTGTCTCTCAAAAAATCTCAGTAGTCATTGACTAGAAATCAAAGTCACACCTATAACGTTACAGTAATAAACGGAAATATATCGTAAAATTTTTGTTATTTTTTTCATGCCGTTTACGTATATAACACCTGTAATAGTCGTGGAATAGTTCGAGCTTTTGAAAGAAAAGAGAAGAAAAATGAAAAATTCAAAACTAGTAACATTATAAACTGCCCGATCCTGTGCTTTCCCGTATTTGTCAAAGTTTACTCATTAACACCGGTCTCGTTTTTTTAAAAATCGATCGTGTTCACTCGATTTCAGACTTATAAACGTATTCATTCGCATACGAGTCAACCGATAATTACGATTAGCAATTTTAAATATCGTCTTACATCCCCCTCCCGCCCCAAGCCAAATTCATTTGCTAAACTAAATCCTATAACACGCATACCTGTATAACATCAGCGTAGAACAATCACTCGTTGTATTATTTATCAGCGAATATATGATATGTGATATATATATACATATATATTATATGTATACCTATATTACAACGTTAAGAAACTGCCAATGAATTAAAAAGTTAAGTTTTATATAAAGTCGCTGCGTTCAGGGTGTTAGGAGAAGGAAACGACGTGTGTAATCATCTCTAACATCCGGCATCGCGATTAGGTAAAAATTGACGTATACAGATATAAATTTTCCTATGTTCGTTGCTACAAGAGCAGTTTCCCGGGTTATAACTTTAGGTATTATTATACAACCCAGAACTTTACCGCAATGCAGCGCAATTTATACAATACATCTCTGCTGTTAATAATTATTATCATTTGAACAAGCGCACGAGATGAGTTTTGACGTATTTCAAACTCCGTTAGGTGTGTTTAATTAATCCGTTATAAACTGAAACACTTTAATATATTGATTACAAAAATACTCCGATGATAACGAGTTTGAATCTAAGGAAATTCGTATGGATATTCCTTTTCTTTTTTTTTTTTTTTGAAATATACAATACGACATCTAATCCTATGATTTGAAATATTTTTTTCAATGTCAAATAACCCCATTGATCAGCATGTCGCATCTTCTATATCGGTACATAGACGATGCCAGTGTTCAATTTCAACTCCAGACAGAATTAGTTACAGTGTTGGGTATATACGCATATGTATACATGTATATACAACTATGTATACATAAATATACCTATATAAATAGATAGACACAAACGTTGGACAAATCTGTAGATTTACGTCTGTCCCAATTGATCGTCCGTTTTTAGTTCTGACAAGGTCGTTTTGTATCAATGATTATACAAACCAGACGTAGGTGTAAGTATTATGTATGCGTGTACGCACAATGTGTGTACATGTATATTACGTACAATGGTTACCCACCACTAACGGGTGTTTTTCAGAGTCTCAGGGAGGCAAAAAACTGTCTGGACTTGCTACGTCGATGGAAGATGGTAAAGTTTTTTTTTCCTTCACTCTGTAGCTGCAGTTACTATATATATAATATATATATATATATATATATATATATATATATATATATATATATATGAGAAGAAAAGTAAAAAACGGTTGAATCACCGCCGTTAAGAAATAGTATATTATAAGATATCCGAGAATTAGGGAATATAACATTCTGAGCAAATTTGATCATTGTTTTTTTTTTTTTTTTTTTTGAACCAGCCTCCAGACACAAGATAATTGTTATTTATTTCTTTCTTCGGGTGTTTTTGAACGTCGTTAAATTGCTTGTTTACGTAAAGAAGAGTTTGTTTTCTTTTTCATTCGATGTGGAAATTCGTTTACATCGACATTAAAGTTGGGGACGTAAACGAGGATGATAAAAAAAAAAAAAAAAAAACTCGACGAAAAATCTTTTACGGAGGGATTTCGAGGATGATTTTTATTCACCGTTTACACAGGCGAACGAGGCGAATTTTTACTTCCAATAGACGAGATGTGCAAAGTTTAATCGTGTTTAGAGGAATGAGGGATGTTCTTAAATAAATATACTTACGTTTGCGCCTTCTCTCACGATCAGTCATTCGTAACTGTATTTTCTTTTTTTTTTCTCATCTCGTTTCGTCCGTTTTTTGAGGTCGTTAGATGGTCTGTTCGGTATATTTTTTTTTTTTTATGTCTCGTTTGTTTTTTTCATCATTTTTTTTTTTAGTAATATTATCATCCACAAATGCGAAAATCTCCGACCGAACACAGACGCCTCCAGGTATAATAATATGACGTGGTACATAGTGATCGGGCTGTTATTTTTCATCCCCGCATCACGCTTGCTGTTGTTCAACTTTCATACCTGTAAGAGTTTGCAGCAGCTCCATGGGGGAAATATTATCTAGTAATATTTCACCCCGTGATCGCGTGACTGTACTTTGGTACGTATCAATCTCTTCACTTCTTAGTCAAGACGAAGGACGAGGAGGAGGAGGAGGTGGAAGAATGCTGGATGGCTCGATACGAAGCTCACGGAATTTCAGCTGTGTTGTGTGAAATTTCTGCAAAACAAGAAAATAAAAAAAAAAAAATAAAAATTTCATAAAAGAAAGATGAAATTTTTTTTTACACTCGGATGATTGTCGTTGCCGATATTTTCTGAGGTTCAACAAAATTTCACTGCAAATAATGCAAGACTTTTACACATACGACGTAAGATTCGTGTATTTATAGGTATGTATATGTACAATTATAGATTGCAGGTTGGTGTTTTTTTCCTTCTCCCAAACAGTAAACAAAACGATCCCGGAATTAAGACTGAGTTCCAATTTGGCAAGATACACATGGATGCGAAATGAAGGCAAAGCTATCCCCCCTCAAGACTTCCCCCCTCTCCCCTTGCCAGTGGATTCTATATAATTTATCCCGCAGAGATGATCTTAACCTCCTCGCCTCTTATGATTCCCAATCGCTGGGGAAAAGTGATTCGAACTAAACTGGTCGGATCGTTATTGCAGGGAAGAACGAAGAAGAAGAAATGAACCCTTTGGGTCAACTTTTATAACAAAATAGTATTCCATGGTTTTTGGACTCGCTGATTGCAAAACTGAAATCAGATTTTTAAAATTCAAGATGGTGGATACAATATGGTTAACGAAAATTTCACATTTCATCGAATATGGTAAAAGACTCTGTGCAGGGGATTTCGGGGTCACTGATTGGATTCGCCGTACCGAATTTTCAAAATCTGATTTCAGATTCGTAATCAGCGACCCCAAAAAACCGTGGACAGGGTTTTTTATCCGGATCTGATCGAATTTAAAATTTTTATACGCCATATTGGATCCGCCATCTTGAAATTTTCAAACCCGGTTTCAGATTCGTAATCAGTAACCCTAAAAATTTATAATTTATGTAAAACATGTATAAGTGTAGAGGGGTAACTTTCTCGAAAATGAATTACTTCTTTCAATTTTTACGATTTTTCTCAATCAATTTGTTTCTAACAATAATAACTTACATCATATCGCAATAATTAGTCTCGATTATTGAAAACCTCTTAGTATACTATCAGAAATATAAAAAAAAAACCGCAAAGAAATATGTTGAAAATTTCTGTAACTACGTACAAAAAATGGATATAAAACAGGTCAAAGGTCAATCAAAGGGTTAAACTTATCGCTTCGTCTTATTACGCGATAAGAATTAAGCTTAACAGTAGTTGAAAACCGTCTTACAAATTAATTCGCCTTGTTTTTATTTAGCCGCTGAATCTCACAAATGGTTTTTGCAATTAGCCTCGCTTAATCGTTTTTTCTATTTGTTCGTACGCGAGTTTGGACATTTTTTTTTTTTTTTTTTTTTATCGTCAAGGCGATGCTTTCTTCTCCGGCAGCCGCGGCTTTCTGTACAAAGAAATCTATTTTTAATTCAAGTATATCATGCCTATAGACATATCCATACGTATATACCGTATATACGTATTATGTATACATGAAAAAAGGTGTAATGAATTGCCCCACCGCTACGTAAGAGCAGCTCTCGCGGCATTGAAGATCGTCGGACCTCGTTAGCCAAATCCTTTGGCCGTGGTTTTACGTCGAACCACTTCTTTCGTATTATAATAGGTACGTATATCATACGTCATGTATATTTCCCCTCATCGTGCACATTGAATTCGTGCTCGTGCATCTGTAGTAGGAGTTTCTCTATTGACTATTATTATACCTATATCCGATCCTCCCCACGACCGCTGCATAGTGCAATGGACAAATGCGCTCGGACTATGCAATATCGAATCAGATCGCGATCAGGATCAAGAGGATGGATATGCGTCGGTCCATTCAATTCCGAGCTATGCGTACCGGAAGCCATTCAATATAGCCATCAACTCGTCCAGCGTATGTAACATATGTATGCATACCTGCAATATAGATATATTGTATAAAAAAATGGGATTGAGGTATGAGAAGAGATTCTAAGAGGAAAGCAGCTTATACAGTTTTATACATATTTTCGTCACGGACCTGAAGGCATATATATTCAAATTTCGAACGAAATAGAGATAGAGAGGGCAAAAAATACCGCATATAGATGATTGCATATCGCCGCGGGTTCTAGGAACATCTATATGGGATATTCCATGTCAAATCAACGGGTCATCATTCTGATGTCGATGCAATGATGTCAAATCCACGATGCTTGATTCGAAAAAAATACGTTTTCTTCGTTTTACTATTGAAAATAAAGAAAATCCAATCTTATCAGAACGGAGTTCTTTTCATTTAATTTTTTTTACTGCAAGTAACGATCATTAAAAATAAATTAATTTTACAATCATGGCGAAAAGATGTGGTTTTGAGTGCCTGATTCTACAAAAAAGTTTCATCGATTTTAAAAATTTCCATTATCAAGTCAAGGATTTGTCAGGTCGCCCCACTTTTACAAGACGGGTGAATATTTCGGAAAAATTAGAGGTATCAGTTTTGACCAAAACAAACCGAAAAATCCATTGGATATCAGAATTCCAGGTGGTCAGGTCGATGACCCGTTGGATTGACGTGGAATGTCCCATATACCTATACGTATATACATTTATAACCTACATATACATATTCTTATTTTCTAGCATCGTGGGAGTAAGAAAATATGGTTTTCAAAGGCATGCGATGCAAGAACTGCACGCTTGGAAAACCTTTGCCGCTTATCAATTCAAAGAGAGAAGAGCCTTATTACCGGCGGTCGGTAAGCCGTACCGCAGGATATTATAGATCCTATTCTAGACGCGATATTGAAGTAACCGAGATCCGAAACCAGTCAGTCAGTCAGTCAGTCAGTCAGTCCTTTGAGATACCTGACTCGTATTTAGTGGAATACATCATCTCTTGATCGCGTACCGCGTTTCGCGGTTGGTATAATCCTCTCTGGTATTTCGGCTGGTCCATCCCATGGTTAACCACATAACGTGTAATGTGCATTCCGGACCTGATCGTCAAAGCTATACAGATGCACTAACTGACAAGTGAGATAAATTTACTCGATTATATACCGAATAGCACCATCATCTCTTAAAGGCACCATAAAAATCGAGATACTCGAGCATACAGGATATACAATTAGTAATTCGAATTTGGCGTGTCTTATAGGAAGAATGAAATATAAGGTTCATTTTATGATACGTACAACGAGCAAATCAGGGACGCGAGAATGATGATCAATGCGTATGTCGGTACCCTTCCTTTGGCCCCTTTCCTTTCTCTGCCCTTTGAAATTGGAGTCGCTTATACACAAATAGGTTCAATAATAACAATAATTCGTCGTAAGCGAAACAACCAAAAGCATATACATCTCGGTGTATCGCGGGATGTATAAAGTCCCCATAACCGCATAAATACCGTATAACTATAAAATATCAAAGAAACTGATAAGCCTCTGTCTCAATTTCCGCCAGCGTTTGTTGGATTTCGAATCCCCCCTTCCAGGCCGCGTTTTCCCGCCAAAACCACGCGCATCTCGCCTTCCCGAACGCGCAGACTCGAATATATGTCTCCGGCTGGTCGCGTTCCATCCGCACCCTTTGGCGAAATCCAGACCCGGTGTTGAGCGGCGCGCGCGGTGCCGTTTCGGGGCGTGCGATTTCCCTCGAAAGGTCAAAAAGCAAAGCAAACAGGAAAAAAAACAACAAAAAAAAAACCCAAACTCCCCTACCCCCAAAAAAAAAAAAATAAAAAAAAACGTAACGCGGTTTTCGTAAAATCCTCATCGTTGTGCTGGTGATTCTTTTGCTTTGTTTTGCTTTTTTTTCAAGTTTTATTCATTCGTAATGACAACGATCATCAGTGAATCGCAGTGCAACGAAAAATATAACGCGCAAAATCGTTACGCGAGATAATCGAGCATACACGTAGAGGAAAAGAGGAGGGGGGCGCGCGAAAGGGTGACTTTCGAAAGAAGGAGCGATCCGCCGAGCTGAGCTCGTAGTGCCGGTTTTCACCGCGGTATTTGGGCAGGTGGCGCTGCCGCCTTTTCATCTCTCGCGTATACTTGCGCGTGCACACAGATACCTATACCTATAGAGACCCGAGATCGGGTAGCTACGAAGCTCTGTGGCAGCGTTGCTTTGCGCGCAGGGAGTTTTGCTGCCTGGACGTAGGGTGGCGGCGTTTATTGATTTGACAGGGTTGACGGGAAATGGCGCAGGAATCGATAAGAGGTGGGTCCAGGCGTGGATGATGGAGGGGGTAGAGGGGCTGAAAATATTTTCATACTCCAGACTTCCAGCGGAGGAAGAAGATGGCAGCCAAAGCGTGATTTTATCGAATATAACCCCCGGCCGCCGGCGCACATTATATAAAACCCGCGACAGTTTTCCTCATCTTTTGCTCTGCATCCTAATTCGAAAAGTGTGATTCGGGGAATAGTTTTCTTTGCTCTTTTTTTCTCACCTATCAATTCTTCGTTACACACAATTCTTCTTATTCTTGTTATCATTCTTATTCTTCATCTCTGATCTCGCGCTGTTTGTTATACGTTTGTAAAATCCGTTATATACAATATATATATACCATATACATATTTATATATACATAAATATAAATACGCGTATTAACACGCAAAACCGCATCGTATGCAACTTTTTATAAATATGTATATACATATATGTATATATTGTGATAAATAAATACGACGTTAACGTAACTATACAATCGCGTTACGCGTACGTTTTAATTGTTGTAAGTCAAGACCGCGGAAGATTTTTACCGGCGTTAAAACATATTATACGTATGTATTTATTATACATGTAAACCGTAAAACCGAAAGTTAAAAGTAATAATAAAAAAGACTGTCGCAGCAAGAAGATGACGACGACGGTAATGAAATAAAGTTCGCGATTTTCGCAACTCGCGTTGTTGGAGTAAATAAATTATACGCGTATAAAAGTCCATCGATAAATATTATACAATATACGCGTAATAAATACCGGATAATTATTGTATCGTAAATACGTCTACTCCACCCTGCTGCAGGACATTTATACATGGCGTACGCGGTTTGTAACAAATCCGCGATATTAAACAATCAAATCTCAAGTAGGTACCAATGATTATACCTAACATGAAAAGGATAATCGACTGCAGCATCATTATAGTGTTTCACGAGCGTAATGTAAAATGGAATTAAACAATGTTGTTAAGACGTAAACATGTTTTGGGTATATTGTGGACTCTTTGTTCTCGTGATTGCTGTACCTGGATTTACTAGCAGCGCCGACAGCACGTCGAAGCGAGGTAAATCGTCGTATATCTAATACAATAACCGCATGTTTTAATTGCCATCGGAATTACGATTGTTATTATGATCTCTGTACTTTCCGCTCCACCCTTTCTCAAGTCCCTTATCAACCAAATAATTCAATTCATACTTGCACGGGTGGTAAAAAAAAAAATATCCCGTTAGGTCAGCTAAGGTTTTTCGGTTTGATTTAACCATTTTTTAACATACCATATTAAGTAAGAAAAGAAGAGTAAAGACTAGAGATTGAACGTTGATGTGACAACGTAAATTTTGCAATTGAAAAAATTTCTGTCATGTTCACTGACAGAAATGTAATAAATAATACAAATATGAAGTGGACGGGATGGGATGTTACATTTATTGTTAGTTAAACTTTTCTAACAGCGATGTCATCGTCATATTTAGCTACTTGTTCCTTCTCGTTCTTCTCTTCAATTTTCATACATTACGACGTCCTTGTTAACGCGAGAAGTTGGACAAATCTTACTAACAATATATTACTCGACCGAAATATTAATATCAATAGTTGTCAAAATCATTTTTTTTTAACCCAAACCAATTCATTTTACAATTAGTCAAGTGCATTTAGGTACGTTAATAAAAAATGCGTTTCTCTGTTTCGCTGAAGCAATTATTTTCTACGCCAACTTTTCGTGATAACGGAAGAGAAAAATTTTCGACTAAGGATCAGTTACTTCACGCATAAAAATAGTCTTGCTTGAATGTTACGTCGTAAAGTATGCTGAATGTATATTTATAGAATTTTCATTCATGTTTCAATATTAATAATGAAATATTATATGATTGAATTTTGTAGGTCACTTTAAATGCCCAATAACCGAAATTAATTTAAAACACACTATATGTAATTAGCATCATGATTTTAATTACTTTTGTTACATTATAAGAATAACTTTGTTACTTTGTCTAATTTTCAATTCCCGCAATTATTGAAAAATTTTCGTATTGTTCAATCGTTGTGCGTATAAAATGTTTGCAGTTTCTCCAGGGAGAGAATAAAAATGAAAATTTTACTAAAAACTTCCGACAAAAAAGAGAGACGCATCAGCTTTTTTTTTTTATATAACATCCACTACGTAAAATGAATAATTTACTCTAGAAACATTAAAAACTAGTATGTGCGGGGTAAAATCAGTTACATTTGTAGTAAAAAATATAGTCGTCATGATTTTTTTTTTTTCAACAACCTCTTTCCCTAAAGGTTCGAGTAAAATCTGCTTTTCTCCTCTCTTCGTGTTCGCGATAGATAGTATAATGGGTGGATATGATATACAAAGTATGCACGCAGGGGTTACCGAATTATTTATATATATATATATGTATATGTATAATTTACCCCCTACAGACGTTTATATTTATCACGGTATATTCGTAATATATGACAAACGAAACATTCGGCCAAGAGCAAATTAGGTTAGAGGTTGATGGACGCGGGGTGGAGAATCGGAAACCCGGGAGTTTGTCTCGAGCGAATTGAGCTGCGAGCCCCGGTGAATCTCTACGTATAACCTACATACATACCCCGCATATATATATGTATTGAAGTGGTTCACCAACAAAAAAAAAAAAAAAATATTTTTATTCAGTGCGGACTACTCGTGAAATTGTTGTTTACGATGAAAAAAAAAAACATCCCTACAAATTTGAGGCTGATCGGATAAGATTTATAGTTCCCGCTTTAGAGTTTTCGTTTTTACATCGAAATAACCCGTAGAAAAGGATGCTTGCCTACCTTCGCTCACGGTCGATTTCGCGTGAAAATATATAAACGAAAATGAAAAATATCAAGAGAACGTTTTTTTGTGGTCAACAATAGTTTGGACAAAAAAGCAGGGGAAAAAAAAATTGACGAATACTTTTATTTTTTCTGAATTTAATACGATTATTTTTGATTTTTCAGTGTTTTCACTTTCAAGTTGGAATAATTCTCGAAATAACGCAAAATTGAATAAAATATCTGCACATTTCTTTTGTACTAAATATTGTTGCCTGATAAAAAAATGTCTCCTGATATTTTTCAATTTCGTCTGTATATTTTTGCGCGAAATCGACGGTGATTTGAAGGTAAGCATTTTTTTTTCACCTTATATTTCAATGTGAAAACGAGAACTGGAATACTGGACCATCTAAATCTTATCCGATCGTGCTCGAATTTGCAGGGAATTTTTTTCTTCTGCACGTATACAGAATTGTACCCGGCATACCGTTGCACTTGAGGAAAACGTTGTTACCTGAAAACGTCGGTATTGGATGGGACAAGTTGGGGGTAAAGAGACTGGGAAAGGATTTAAGGGTCGTTGGTACGAAAGTTAGACGTAAGGATAAGTATCTCATATGGGGTTTTCAACCGTCTAAGTATCCACTAAAAGGCGACAAATAATGGTTCAACTAGTCATCAGAATGGCGCTAACAGGCAATCATGGTTCAATCTGATTGGCGTTTTCTTTTAAATGTTGAAATTTTGCTACAGCAACGCCATCTTGATTTCATTCTACTTAACGGACACTTTCTGCACATAACCTAACCAACACAGACACGTACGTACATAGATAGTCCTCCTTACCTTAACCCAGCGGAGTGACACTAAATGATATAGAATATGACCCTTATTCGAAACAACCTATTGAAAAATATGACCACCTGAATCGAGGTGGGCGATGAAGTAACCAAAGAATATACCAGAACTTTTGATTTTTCCCCCACGTTTGTTGGTAACACAATTTTCTATTGTTTGTTACTATTATAACCAATGCTACCACTGTCACTAGTCAATTTTCTTTTCAACATTTGGTTTTGTTGCTGCGGTAACGGAACGTCATAAGTTTATCGACAAATTAAGAAAATGGAAGGGGAAACTTTACGACAACCCGCTGCTTCTAACCTCCACAATCGTTAGGTAGTCGTTATCGCGAAGCAATCTGAGGACTGCGCTGTGCAGTTGATGGGAAACAGAAAACTTGCTACATGGGCGGGGGGGATGAAGTCCGAAAAAGGGCGAGCCCAGCGTCGAATCAAATCGTATCAAATCTCTCTGTCTCTCTTTCTCTCTGTCTCTCTTTGCAGTACGTCTACAAGTTATACATGGTGAATTGAATGCGAACCCGATCAACGTCTGGCCCTGACCATTTCTGATTTTGTTTTAAAAATGTTTCCCCAATTATATCCCAACTCCGGAACAGTAGCCTGAATGTTTTAGCTGATGTTTTAATCAATTGCTCAATTATTTATAAATATTTGAAGTGGTTTGAAAAGGATCTTTTTTTAAAATTCTCAGCAACTGTATTTACACGATGAGTCGAACATTTTTTCATCTTGTTTTCAGCACTTGGCAAGTTTTTTTGGACAGGTAAAACATTGTTTGAACGCTCTGAAAATTTACGAAAAATTCACAATATTTCTATTTTTCACTTAGAATATTTTTATATGAGTTTTGGAAAAATTTTTTTGGAAAAATCAACTTCGTAGTCAAAACCGGTCTGGAAATTTTCTCAATAAAAAATACAAGTAAACAGAATTGTTTTCGATTTTTCAGACTTTTTAAACAATGTTTTAGTTGATCAAAAAAATTGAGTGTTAAAAAAAAAAAAAAAAAAAATATAAAATAGAAAAAAATCGGCCTATTATAACTACTGAAATTTTTGTAAAGATAAAATACAGTTTAGCGGGATTTGTTGGAAATTTTAAAAAAGGTCCTTTTCAACATCACTCTCAATATTTATAAATAATTAACCGGTTGAATAAAAAATCTGAAAATATTCAGGGTACTGTTTCAGAGTTGGGTAAATTGCGTAAAAACATTTTTAACAAAATGAAAAATTTTGCTGCATCGATTGCAATGAAGAATAAGTTACGTGAAACCTATTAAAAGAAGAAGAATAAATTGAAACGTTAAAATAACGATGCATCAAATATAAAGTAATTTATTTTTTCAATTTTCGAATGACTCTCAAGGAGTCGCATCCTTAGAAAATATGAGTATGTTTTGTTTGTTAATGTTTACCAAATTTCAGACAATCCGAAAGTTGCGAATCAACGACTTTCCCTGAACATTCATTGTTACAGTAACGTTACTAACCTCAAGTCTTGAACCTCAAGTTTGAAGGCTTCTGTAACAATTTTCGACCCTCAATTTAACGATCTAAGACACAATTAGCGGTTTCATGCGATTGTATACAAGATTTAGGTGAACAATGGCCGTGCGATGTAATGCTGGTTGTACAACGTGTCAGGGTGTTTCCTGTTTCTTGACACATGTACAGATGTACGTACAGCATTACGAAAATGGATGAACGGATGAATGGATAGGCGCTATTCACTGTTCACTATTCACCACTCGTGCAGAATTAATGCTTTACTCTGCTCTCTGAGTTTGCAGACTGAAGTTGATACTGTTTGCATTGATCTGTTCGACAATTCGGATCGTTTCTTGTCAACGCTACGACATTTTCTTACAGTGTTTACCGACAGCTTCGAGTCTGAATAGGATAGTAAGAAAACAGAATAAAACAAACTAATTTAGTGAAACTTACTGTCAGTGAATTGTTGTTCAAATATGCTTGAATGAGAAAAGCGTTAAAAGTGATATCAAGTTCAGGTACTTTAGCTCAAAAAAAAAAGTCACACAAAGTATGGACATCAAAGTCTGCGCTAATTTCACGGCAGAGTAAGAAGCAAAAACAAAGAAAACAAATACGTTGATAAAGTTCACGGTAAGATTTTGATTCTCTTGACGATGAATGTTGAAATGTTGACGAGCGTTGATTGTTGAATGAATGAAATGAGACAATTAATGTAGCTTTCGGATTAATACACTGTGTTAAGATAGTCTAATGATTACAATCAATTTACCAATTGCTGTGATTTGTCGAATGAAATAATGTTGGCGGTGAAATTATCGGAAGTAAGTTATATATAATATACGGTTATTTGTATTTACATGTGTATTACCTTCGAGCTTGATTTTGAAAAATTACGATTGTAATAATACAGAGAACAAAAATTACACAATTATACCATACTGCAGGTACGTACAGCATAAAATTTTGTTCAAGTATACGATCCTTTGATCTCGTATACAATATGGGTATATAACATGTCTCCAAAGTGAATGAGAGTTATACGTGGGTTTTCAAATTAATTACTCCTAATCGTCAAGCTTTCCGGCAGCCACGCTTTGAACTTTCGCAGGTAACAACGGACGCAAGAAGAATAAAGTGAACAAGGAAAAAGAAAATTAATTTCGCTATATGACACGTATTACAGCCATTTTTTTTTCTCTTTTTTTCCGTTTTTTTTTTTTATTCTCGGTACCGCTTAAATACGGTTTAAAGGCCTTTTTGTATTGCATTTTCTCTCTCTCTCTCTCTCTCTTTCTCTCTATTTCTCTCTCTTTTCCTCCATGAATTGCGCGAACACCGCGGTTTTCGGCGGGGGAGGGGGGTCGAGTTTTTTGACGTCAGAATGCAGATCGTTACGCCGAAGTCGCGAGCCGTGATATTTTATCCTGCGTAATCAGAAGACATGGATCATCACTCCGGTAAAATTAGACTCGTCAGTCTACGGTGTGTTGGGAATTTTTAACAAACAAATTTCCGTGCAAGGATCGATGATGGGATAAGAAGTTAGCCGCCACCCCCCCCCCCCCCCCCCCCCCCCCCCCCCGCCCAAATCAAATTACCCAACCGTATTCCTGGATGTAGAAATAATTCGGTATCGAAGTAGGGATAGAAAAGTAAAAAATTAAAAATGTTAAACTTTTCCTAAATCACTTGAATTAAATGTCGACTGAAAAACTTTCGAACCTCCGATCGAAATCAACGATACAAGTGAGATTCGGCAAACAAAAGAGAGAAGAAGAATGAAAAACAAAGAAAAAGAAAAAATAACAAGTGGATGACGTAGGTCGAAGAAATGATATTTTCCAACGAGAGCTGTCGAGTAGCTTATTATAGATCAGAGGAAAAGGAAAAGGAAAAGGTATAGGAAAGAAACGAGAGAGAAAAAAATAAAAATAAAATACGACGAGGATATGGTTTGAAGAAGACGCGGACCTGCGGATGGATTAGAGGACGTTTCTGACGAGCGTGGTATTTGTTTTAGAATTCCTACGCTTTACCGATGTTGGAAGTGGCAAAGCGTTTGAAATCTGAAACGAATGCGCGTAAACCTTCTACGTATAAATTGGACAACGCACATGCTGTATGTGACATGAGTATAATAACGTAGAAACGTAGGCGAAACGAATGGAAGAGAAAAAAGAAAAAAGAAACGAGACGGATACGGAGAAGAAGAAAAAACTGGAAAAAAAAGTGAAGGTTTTCGGAATATGTACGCGGGTAAAGATAGCTCTCACATTTTCCTTGCTAGACAATTCTCTCTCTCTCTCTCTCTCTCCCTCTCTCTCCCTCTCTCTTTCTCTCTCTGCGCTTTTCTGTTTCTGTTTTTGCTGTATCCTGTATCAATTTTCTGTCATTGTGTACTTTTCCAACATCAATATGAACATAATAAACATCTATCTATCTATCCATTTATCCATTTATCCATCCAGCCATCCATTTATTTATTTATCTATCTATCTATCTACCTATCTGTATATCTACTTATATATCTATCTATCTATCTTTCTATCTCTCTTTTTCTTAGTCTCTTTTCCCAACTCGTATCTGCAAGGTTCGTGATGCCTGCAGCAGCAGCAGGGGAAGCACAGGTTTGTCGGTAACTTCGTTGGCCCCGAAAGGTAACTAAATCTCTTTTGGCAATCACCGGAATCTTTCAGCCTGCGTCGTACACCAACGCTTCGAAACTCTGCACCAGCAGCGGCACAAGGAAAACATCGTAAAAACTTCACTCAAACGAAACAGGAGGAGGAGGAGGAGGAGGAGGAGTTTTAAATTTCTTCTTACGCTGTAGCCACGGAAAGTTGAAAATGAAGGATCCAGGAGAATTCGCAGGCATTGATCGCTGACTCGAAAAAGGACGTTTGGCTCTGTTTGGACCTCACGACAAAAACCGGAAGTGAATTTCTAATTCGCGCTTATAATTGGAACAAATTTTTGGGAAAAAAAACTAGACCAATCGTAGCTTCTAGCTGTATAATAAAGTGAAATCGTACTCACGGATTTCCCGAGGACCTAACGAGACTCCCGAAGGTTCAAATTTCGTTAATAAAGTCATTTTCACAACTCAAACGTAAAATTAACCAATTTTATCGATCGTTTTAAGATAGCCGAACAAAAGATACTATTTCACAATGAATGACGTGCTAGTTGGGAAATGGCGATCAATTTCTCCACTAGTCGGAAAAATATTTAGTCACGAGTGGAGAAATGGATCGCCATTTCCCAACTGGCACGTTATACATTGAGAATTAGCGTTTTCTCATCATTTGCAACATGTGAAAAAAAAATCGTCTAATTTTACATTTTCGAAACTTTATTCATCGGAACTTTATTTTTCGGAACTTTGCTCTGTCGTAACTTGAATCTCGTAACTTGAGCCGTCGGTTTTCCGCCGATCCAAAATTTGTTGTTTCTTCAAATTTTGCTCTCCTAACTTCAAGTTTCGCCAAAAAATAATTCGGAATTATTCGCATTCGGAACGTTTTAAATTCGAAACTTCAGCCCCGCCCCTATATCAGCAACACGATATAGAATTACCAAAACGTTACTTACACGTTCCTGTACAACGATAAGAATCGCCAGTGGTTGAAAATAAAAAATGACCAGCCCACGGCAAACACAGCGCGATGAATAAATCATAGATAGAAATTTGTCCTTTTACCTTATTGTTCTTTATCTCTCCCATTCCCTCGATTTACAAATTTATATACGAACACCGCATTCAACGCTAAATGTAACATATTAGGTACACACGCACGTGCAATCAGCAAACAAGCATACATACCCATAATCTTATACCTATATACCTATCATTTACTCTTGGTTAACCAACGTGACGTGAATGAATGTAGTTATATGTATGTACACATACACCTATATATGTATATATATACGTATGTACGTATTTATATATTTATGTATACGTCCATGTGTACCGATATAGATAAACCAACGTACGTCGCATGTAAACTGGTCGTTCAATATGCATTCGCTGTTTTACTGCTTCGTGTCACGATCCCGAACGACGTTTATTAATTCATTTCATACATGATTACCAACCAGTCTGCCCTGCCGTGTGGAACTTATTGTTAATCATCTCCTTTCTACCTTCTCCTCCTCCTCCTCCTCATCCCCCCGTCCTCATCTAATGGTCGAATCACCTTTGCGCGTCAATTAATTGACAAATATTAAATTGATTCAAATCGATCGATCAGAATTGTACACATGCAGATAATTTGTACAAAACGTAGGGTAATCAATGATTTCATTATACTTAAACATACGTGTGAAACGATTGGAATTGACGTGCGATTGGAAAAAAAAATAAAATAAATAAAAAATGGGAATAAAAAAAAGAAAGAGAAGAAATGATATACATACATATATTATATATATATTGTATTTATAACCAATAAACTGCACAATAGTATATAATTATTGTAGATATTGCGGCGGGAAGTGAAAAGTGGCTGTGGAAAAAAGAAAAGAGTGAAAGAGAAAAATAACAAATTAACCGCCGCTCGAGAAGCATCAGGCATGTGTGTGTGTGTGTGTGTGTGTGGGTGAGTGAGTGCAAGTAAAGGCGTTTAAAAACGACAACGACGATGGCTGATTATCATCTATCGAGCGCCTCTTTGAGTATTCGAGTGTTGCCAACTCGTGATATATATGTATATGTAATATATTATGTGTATATACATATATAAAAGCAGAGTTGTTTATCCTCTTTTTTCCAACCCCCCCCCCCCCCCCCCCCCCCCCTCCCGCGGATCAAGTTTTCTCGGCATTTCTCTACCGGTCGTTAATTACGTTCAAGGGTTTTCAATATCTCTCTTTGGCTCTCTATAATCTACCTCTTTATGAGCTCCTCCTATCGTATACTTATAATGTATACCTTGCAGACTCGTTAATTACAGCAAAGATTAGTTCTTTTTTTTTTGTTTTTTTTTTAATATCACACCGATAACTTCGTTATAGAATATACGTAAATTAGAGAAATTTATTATTGTTTTATATTTATAAGAAAAGTGTTGATTTTTCGTTTACACGACGTGAATTGATATTTTGATTTCAATCTAGGTACGCGAGTAGGAAGAAAATTATTGTTCTTCTTCGCTATTCTTCGTGAATCGAAAAAATTGCGAGAAAGGGTACAAAAAAGAAAAAAAAACGAAAAAAGGAAACGAGAAAATCAGAAGACCATGATCTTCCGCATAACGTGAATCGGTAATTTTTTTTGTTGCCGGAATAAAATCTCTTCTTTTAACTTGAACATATTTTTTACAACGGATGCCACGGTGGAAAATCACAAATTATTCTTTTTTTCAAACACGCACCCTGATGTGTAAAATTTATGATTAAAAGCGTACCCTTTGATCGCGATGTGTGTATATAAAAGAAAAAATAAATGCATAACTACCGCGGCGTGAAAAGATGAAGGAAAACGAGAGAAAACACTTTCGTGACACGAACCTAACGATTGTTTCTCAAAAGAGAGAGAGAGAGAGAGAGAGAGAAACTCTGACGAACTATAAAATAGAAACATGTATTACATATTTTGATTAATTTATTTTGTTGTTAATTTTCTTTACTCTTCTTATAATACTTTTATAGATCCTAAAAGACTTTAATTGTACAGTGTTTCACAATGTTTATCGTATACAAATTTTTGTGAATACCGACATGTTTTATCGTCATTCTTTGTTGGAAACATCCTGGAATAACATCGACCTTCGCTCTGGAAGTCTCCTTATCGTTAGTCTATTGCTAATAAACTTAAACTTCAACACACGCAAACAGAGAGAGAGAGAGAGAGAGAGAAAGAGAAAGAACGAAGCAAAGGAAGAAAAACCGCGATGACAGGGGGTTCAGGGATGTACCTTATATAGGTATATATACATATAAGATATGGGAGAACGTTATATGGTATAAAAATTGGGAAAACGAGACACACTTTTCCCCGGATTAACACCGTGAAGACGGCGTTGGGGCTCGGTTTACATCTATAGACGTCTCTACGAATGTTTGTACGTATGTATGTGTGCGTGATGAAGAGCTTGGATAAGCAGAAAAGAAGAAGAACTATATGGGAAAAGTAGAAGAAGAAGAAAAAATGGCAGGGTTTGTTGTGCGAGTTGGAATATTACGACAGCCTAAATCTTTGTGTTATATCATGCGAAATATACATATGTATGTACATTGCACACATGCCTATAATACCGAATCCTTGATGACTGTGATTTGTCAAACGGAAAAAGGCGACGTGAAAATAAAAAAGAAAAAGAAAAAGTAAAAAAGGTGAATACTGCAGGAAATGCAGAAAGTTTTGCCGAACGGCGATCAAATTGCGGTGAAGGATTCTGCAGGCAGGCATTTATATATACATATATTATTTACCTAGCAAAATTCGTTGTTTAACTTTTCTATTTCTTGTACGGATTTGTCTTTTCTCACCCTTTTCCAAAAATTATACGATGATTCTGTTTTTTGGGTACATAGGTAATTGGTGGGAGATTCGTATATTTCACACTTCTTATTTTCGTATTGGAGAGTATTTAATGATATCTTCCGAAATGCACTCTGCAAGGATGATTGAGTGAACTCGAGAATGAGAAAAAGGGAAAAGGCAGTGATAGGGGGGAAGACTGAAGGAGGAAAGTACGTATCAGCTTTTCGCCATCCTTTGAGGAGCTTCTTGAGAAGAGAGAATCACATGTATATGCGAGCTGGAAAAGTTGGTCGTGGAAAATCTCGAGCACAGAAAATATCCTGACGAATTTCACCAAAAAAAGGTCCTCCGGGAAAAAAAGGAAACCGATGTGATGTCGGATTATTTGAGCACATTATTTTCATTGTTTCATAAACAAAATTAATTTTTAAACCTAAATAAACGCTAGAAGAGACGGTTCTATTCAATTCCCGCACTAGTGCAGTAACGTGTTATTTTAGCACTCTAACCTCAAAATCGCAACTTCGTGATGATTTCTTGGCTCTCGTAATAAAAATACGGCTCGAAACTCGTATGGATAAGGTATTTTATGTCCGTTACAAAATTTACTATTTTGCGCACTCATTTTGGTACGCAAAATCGAATTTTCCGCACTCACTTAGGATGATTACATATACATATATGCAAACAGTGCCGCAGAGCTAACTCATACATATAAGCTTCCTAGGATTGCTGGTAAAAACGGGAAAATTTTCTCTCTGGTAAAAGTCTGTAGGGATGAGACTCGAAGGATATACGACGCAAAGTCGTCGTTTCGAGAAAAGAGAAAAGTAAAAATAAAAGCGAAGAAGACATCTTACTGACGGGTCACGTCTCACCCTGGAAACGGCCGGTCGTTTGCTGCATATATATGTATATACATACATGTACTTGGAGAGGACGTTTTGTCGCTTTCTACATTTACAGTAGAAATTTCACAGTATTATGGATTTTGAAACATGCACTACAGAATGCCGTACGAGGAATTTTTCCTCTTTCTTTCTCTCTCTTTGTTATGTATATATACATACACTTACTTTTCCAAAATTAACAATTTCGTATAATAAAATCATATGTAATGCCTGTGATATTTTTAGCTTTGTTTTAAACAATGAAAAAGTATCAACGTAGATTTTTATTCTCCCTGCTAAGGAAATTCAAAAAGTTATTTTACCTTTTCAATTACGCGGCTAATCCTTAGTTCACGATTGTTTCATCGCATCTCTGCAAAGAAATCGTCTCTCGTTTAACAAAGTTTGTTGGTGAGAGAAAAAAAAAAATAAACGATTTTTTACACCTTCTACTTTGTTAAGTAATTTCTCTCTTACCTCACCTCATAAAATTTTCATCACTTTTCCCACGGGATCCAGGGTTTTAAAGTTGTTTTGAATCTGGATTAGTTTTTGCAGCAAAATACGATCAGTGATGCAAAGAAGATCCGGTTCGTTAATTCTTAATTCGTATTTCACCAATTATTTCAGGGTTATAATACCTATAGTACGTGTTATTATTGGAAAATCTCCTCATGACGTCAGAGCCAGCTGGTTGTCGGCTCCATTTTATTATCACATAACATAAGCTTTTAATTTTAATGGAGGCAAATCGTAATCCTTAGGGTTACAAGTTACTCATGTCACATAAATTAATGAAACTTAATCAATAATATACACGTTCTGATATCCGCACGCGAAAAAAACACCGCCAACGGTCACTTGTCAGCCTGGTTACATTAGTTTGATTTTTTTCCACCAGATGACGCTTTGCAAAGTGACAATCTCAATTAAAAAAAAAGCGTTGAATAAACGGCATGACGACGCCATTTTTCTAAAAGGTTGAATATAAGAAAAAAAAAAAAGAGAAAGGCCGCCAACTACACCTTTAGTTGATAATAACAAGGCTGATATTTTTTTTTAGGTACCCCACCAGTACCGATTTCTATAAATTAAATGTTTCTATAAGGCAAGTTGTAAATTTAGCGACTAAAAATATAATCCTTTCTCTGCAGTTCTGACATGATAAATTTATCGTGAACTGAAAACGGTTATATTTATAATATGTAATACATTACATATACCTATAACATGATTGACGGAAGAACGAAAATGTATAATTGTTAATTCTACTCTGCATGTATAACACACGTTGATACATACATGCATATATAGATTATATGTAAATCCGGACAAAAGAATCGATGCCCCAATTTGAAATTCCTCCTTCCCATAAACCAACGTTATACCACGTCACGCGTCTTTCTATTCTAGGATATTCTTCCTGCATCAATCTTCGCGTTTCTGCACTCACAATCAGTGCCTGCGAGATATCAGAAGATAATAACAATGTTAAAAAAAAGATTCTGTCAAAATACGAGCGTTCTATATTACGTGGAAGATCGCGCTCAGTCGACTCTTCACTTTTATTCATTTTCGTTAAATTTATGAAGTAACGCGAATGGTATTTTTTTTCCATTGCTTACATCAATCATAATATCAATTTACGCCACAAAGAAAACCCACAGTTGTAATATCAATTCTCAAGTTGATGTTTGAGATGTGTATCTGACGACTTTTTCATTATTAATTCAATCTCACAAAATATTTATAATTTTCATATATGAACCTTTGATTTCGGAGAATAAGATTCCCAGTTGATATATCGTTGTGTTATTGATCGTGATCTTTGGGATGAATATAAATGTCAGGGAAGAAATAATAATTCGAGTGCTACAACGTGTTTCTTCGCAAATTTCAAAAAACGTGAAAAATCAAACGATCGCGATCCTCCACATAACGTAGAACGCTAATCTTTCAACAGAATCTCTTTTCTTTTCTTTTTTACCGAAACAAACTTTGTAGGTGGTGCCACGGTGTAAAATAGCGAATTTTTAATGAACAACAGGCTTTTATGTTTTTAATTCGCACAACGCGCCTCGTTACGAAAATACGAATTGACGCCGATTAGCGTTGGCCATAGAAGTTTCATTATTGAGAGCGGACGTCTCGTACACATACGTGTCTAACTTGTTCACCGGACCTTCGCCTAACTATTTTGCATCCAGGGGTTCGATTATGCAATTTGACATTTCCCACCATCCAAGCATTCTTATTGGTTTGCTTAAGCTTTGCAAACCAATCAGAATGCTTGGATGGTAGAAAATGTGAAAAGTGATATGACATAATCTTAACCCAGGTTAGAACAGTACACACGTGTGTCTAACAGCTATAATAAGGTAATATCTACTAACGGAGGTGTCGAGATTCGCGGATTTTCATTCGGCAGGCAGCCAGGCAGGGAGGCAAGCAAGCAGGTGCAGGCAGGGCGTGGTACCTGCCTTGCCACCCCGACAATATCGATTACGCGGGTCCGCGAGCGGTTGCGCATTCCGGGATGAGAGAGAGAGAGAGAGAGAGAGATGGGGGAGGAGGAGAGAGAGAGAGAGAAAGAGAGAGAGAGAGAGACAGAAAAGGACACGTGGACGGACGCAGCCAGACTAAATTTGCGTTGGCCTATATTTTAGATCCGCACTCATCTGCCTCTCAAAGATTGATTGCTTTTTCCCACTCATGCAGCAGCAGCAGCAGTAGCAGCAGCAGCGGCGTCGGTGAGGAAAAGAGGGAGGATTCAACCCCTTCCTACGCCCATCATACCTTACATATATATATCTTGCCTCCGTCCTGCAGAGCCCTCGATTTTGCCCCCGACTGCCGCCGCCTCGCGCCTCTTCCATGTATATACACACATACATACATACATATATACACGTTATATTATATAAAAGCAGACGAAAATTTGTCGACCCGAATTATCGGCCTCGGGGGTTACGTAAGATTGCACCAACGAGACGGGGGATGAAGGGGAGTGAAGGGTGTAGTCCGCACTCTCGCGAATCCCTCTCTAATCCCTCCTTCGCCAGTCGAACAAGTATAATTCCTCGAAACATATACACGTACAATATACACATGTATATTATGTGTAGGTGTGTATATATCGTGAATTTCTGTGCAGGGTGATTTATGCAAGTATAACGTTATCATACCCTCCAAAAGGCACCTTTGGTGCAAAAACCTTTCGCCAAGTATATTAAAAATCTGGTCATTACCCACAAAAATATCTTCTCTGATGGAAAATTTATGCATGTAATTATCTCGTAGAAAAAAAAAAGATTCAAAATCACATACTACTGCCAAGTATATGTCTGTTAATTCAAAGTAATAAGTATGATTGAAACTTGACCCTTATATTCCACATCTCTCTGGAATCACACTACTGCCACACTGGGGTCAGATCAACCCTACATTTATTCAACTAAGAATAATAATCAAGTATGAATAAAAGTCAGAATAACTCATACATTGATAAAAATTCAGAAAAACGAAAACTTGTATTAGTAAGTGATACTATTACGTCAATAATGCAATCCAATAATCATACTGTTTTTTAAATTTTATCAACATTTTTCTTATTTGTCTTTTGAAGTTATGAAATCTCCATATTCTAATCGGTGTCAAAAATTTGGTTATATTTTATATGACTTGTGATTGGAAGTGGTGTTTTTTATTTTATTTTTTTTTTTTATATTTCAATTTTTAAACCATACTTCAGATACGCTGTGCCGAAAAATTCTGAAAAAAATTGGTATTGCATTTTTCGTTACGTACATTTATGCAAAAAATTGTATAATCTTGATCGCGATGTCATAGAATGCTCCATACGTGTACATGTACGTATACATAAACAGTTTAAATTTCCACCTCGCGTGTTGAATTTTCTGCCAAATAAAGGGTTTCAATTTAGAGAGAAAACGACTTGTTCTTTGTGTGTGTAAATGCATAGTAGATACATTATGTGTACATAATATTCATATATATTTGTATAACGAATTTAGCGACGCTCACGAGAAACCGCGGTTATATCTTATCATCGATTATCATACACGTACACACATGTTCCACATACATACATTTTACATACTTCTCGAGTTGAATCGAGGGTGTCTAATTTGCCGGGTATAATACTTACGATAACCCTCCACTCACCCCGTATCGTCGAGGTATGTAGTACCTATAATGATAATATATTTGTAGAGGCACTCTATATCTGTATCCAGAAAACCCTGCGAAGAACCGTTCAAATCAAAAATTAAATCCGCACGTGATTTGCGAAGCTCTGTATATAATTATATTATACATGGCTATGTATACATAGAACTATAAATGTTCATCTTGTATTCGATACGAACTGAGATAAAAAAGTATTGAGATAGAATTTTTCTAATTCTAACTGATAGAGATAAGAAAAATTTGCCTATAAACATTGAATCATCTTGATTATCTCGTTTTTCTTATTAGTTCCAATATTTATCATTTCATATAAATCGTCAGTGAATATATAAATAATACCGTTAAGTTGCGTTAAAATTAATTTTCCTCTATTATTCGCATCAATTTTTTCCTACCTAAATGTATTATAGATATTCTTGTATCGGTACAGACCAATTAATAATTGTTATAATATTTTTCTGTTTCAGAGGCCGACTATACTTTAGATGATTCCTTTTGGAATGAAGAAAGTCCTGTTGGTAAGTCGAGAGAAATATTTCACCAATATGGTTTCAATTTCGTCATGATGTATTTTATTTTCACGCTTCGATAAACCGAACACGACTTTTTGTATTTTTATGCCGAAATTTTTTTTTCCGACAATTTAGTTTTCTCGTTTTCTGTACTTTTTTTCTCCCCCGGCTTTACACTGCTAATTGAAATTCGCAATCAGGTCGAAATCTCACAGTTACGCGAACATATTATACTCTTCAATTCTGTACAAAAAAGCATATATATTTCCTGTGTGTTTTTCAGAATTTGTTTATTTTTTTTTTCTTTCTCGTCTTCTTGGTGCTGGGTAATTTCTGTGCATTGCGGTTCATACATTATAATACATTTGGGGAAAAAATTTAGACGTATATAATGAGCGAAATCAATTGGTAGCTCTCGTGATTGCGTAAATTTTTCTAATCTTTATCCACCGAATACATATAATAAATGTAAATTTTGGTATTTATAACAAAATATTGTGTTAAATTCCCACGCGAAAATGTTTAACGAAATGTGTCTGTAAATTGATTTAAAAAAAAACCAAAAAAAAAAAAAGTTTTCTCTGAATGTATCTCATAGAATATAATGCAAACAGTTTCAGCTAATGTATAATAATTTGGAAACAAACAAAAATTTGGCAACTCACTCTCTCTCTCTCTCTCTCTCGGTGTTTTATAGATTTTCTTTTACTTGAAGATTTTTCTTGATACCCCATTAATTCTACCTATCTTATTACTTTTTTGCATTTTCATTATT
Organism: Neodiprion fabricii; assembly: GCF_021155785.1. Lineage (NCBI taxonomy): Eukaryota > Metazoa > Arthropoda > Insecta > Hymenoptera > Diprionidae > Neodiprion > Neodiprion fabricii. Next base: position 2,089,505 of record NC_060240.1, on the reverse strand, counting down.
CCGTTCAATAATTAATTCCTTTTTATTAGCATTTTCAAATCGTATACAGAGCAAAGAAGAAAAAGAAGAAGAAGTAAAGTGATTTAAATAAATAAAATTCATATATCATGCAAAACTTATACCGACCGTTGACCTACTTCGTAGGCAAAATTAATTGAAGAGAAAAAAGCCAAAGAGGAAAACCAAAAGCACCACTCAACGTGAGGGAGGGAGAGAAAAGGAAGGAAAAAATTAGAATTGACAAGAAGAAGAGAAAAAAGTGTGAAATATAATCGTAAACTAGTTTCGTTAGGCTGCACGGTTATGTATATATGTATATATATATATATATTAACGTTCAAAGTTATACTTATACTTGTATACTTCGTACACATAATACGTCATTTATCACGTACACGATATTATAAAGTCGTCACAGCACCTCTATAATTCATAAAGAAGACTGATGATCAGCTGTAACTTATAATCATATAGGTAATATACTAATTATGTGAAGCGAAAAATTTTTCAAATGGTTTTTTTTCGATAATAATATGAAGAAAAGTCCTACGGGAATAGGTATACATACATATATGTTACGTGTATTATACAATACATATAGGAATATTCACAATAATTTGGCACAGTTATTCTTTTGACATTTATATATTCCGCGGAATATAAGCGTTATAGGGAGAAAAAGATTTTGAATATAAAGAGATGCTGCAGGGTGTTGGAAGATTTTTTTGCCCATAGATTTTTGACGTCGGTATTATACATATACACACATATATATATATATATACATATATATATGTGTATGCGAGAGTATAAGGTGTACCTACCAGCAGATCTACAAAAGACAGACGAGGGTATCGGCGGGAACCGGATGGGCACGGATTCCAAGTATATACATATGTACGCAATACATAATACATACCGCATACGTGTATAAATATATATATATATATATATATATATATATATATATATATATATATATATATATATATGTTTGTGTATATAGACGGGCAGAGGAGCTCCAACTTGAGTGATTAATGTGGCAGCTCAATGATGCTCGAAAGTGTGTTGTTACGGAAAAGGAGAGGAGGAAATGGATAGAAATAAAGAAAGGAAAGAAAAATAAAAAGTAAAAGAAAGAAAAAAATGAAGAAAATGAGAGATAAGTGAAAAAGGAAAGAGACGTGAAGAGAGATACGTTGAATATAAGCAATATCACAGTAGTGAACGAATCACGAGAGATCGAAAAAAACGAACCATGAAGTACACAGTAGATTCATACCGGGCCTAAAGTGGAAACAAATCACCTCAGCACCTGCAGATAGGCAACCGGAGTTACGATTTTCCACGTCACGAATGGATTGTAAAGCCCGATTGCCTATCTGTAGGAAACAAGCCACCTCGGCGCCTGCAGATAAGCAACCGGAGTTACAATTTTCCATTTCACAAAAGAGAATGTAAAGCCCGGTTGCCTATCTGAAGGCGCCGAGGTGGCTTGTTTCCACGTTCAGGGCCCGGTATATTTTTTTGTCATTATACTTCGGTGTGAATGATTATTACTTGTTTGATTAGAATGATGTACCTATGCGAATGAATATCTTACCGAATGAAGGAACGAATGAACGTGTATAATAATAACGTGCATTAATCATAATGTGTATTATTTTTTTCAGGCGAGGTTGAGAGATTACTACGCGAATACAGACAGAACCAAGAGCTAGTACGAAATATCGGGGCCCATTACTATCAGATAATATACCCGGTCCAGTTGCGGCATCACGAGAAAATGGGAATATCCACAAGAGAAGTTGGGGCCAAGGTGAGAATATAGATTCATTATTAAGTCTAGTTTATATGTACGCACACATACATCATGATTTGTGATATTATTGTGATGTAGAATTTCCCTATTTTACCGACAAATTTAGAAAATCGTATGGAAGGAAATTGCAGTTTTAGGATACGATAAGACATTCACAATGATCGCAATTCTGCATGGTCACTATACCTATATAATTACAGTTTGTAATATCAATGAAGAATTGGGTGTAACAAATATCCTGGAATTCAGCCATAACCTCAAAGAATAAGTGAAAATGAACTGCAAACGATATATAGTTACCTTAATATTCAACGATTAGCCACGAATTAAAATGTCAAACTTTATATCGTGCCTATAATTTAATAAATTTTAAAAAACGTTCGTTTACTCTACGAATTACTGACTCGGTCGGTAATGCCCATCCCTAATTTATTAGCCATTAGTCATAAATGCGTGTTTTTTCAGCCAAAGAAACAGATCGCTATAATAAGATTAATTCATCTGATGACTGCACTGCATTGCTTGATAATATCAAAAATCTGATAAATGTTGGAGGCGAGGTTAGAAAAGGTTGTCTACGACTAAAGTAAGTCGGAAAATTTAGAACAGCGAGGATCGCGCAGTAGAAATAAAAGGGACATACGTTCGATGTAATTCCCAAGGGTGATCCCAAGGAAAGTTGCTGCCGTGGTAATCCAATACGCGTAGTAAAAAACTTTAAGAAACTGTTTACGTACACACACATACAAACGTACATAGAAAAAGACGCGAGATGCGATAGTAAAAAAGAGATAGCAACGGATGTAGAAAGAAGAAAGGAAAAAAGAAAGAAAGGGGGAAAGTTGCAGGTATCTGAGAAGAAGTTTTTCTTTCCTATCTAGAGCGATATTGAGACGACGTTGAACGTGGCTCTGTCGGAAAGTCGATACATCTGTCAGTTTTAGCCTTATTCCTCGAGGTATAATACATGCATACACATACATACGTGTTTACATACATACATATATATGCATCCATCATATACATCGTACGATAGCTACTTCACTTCACTTCACTTCACTTCACTTCACTCCTCTGCATCCACGGCAGCCTCTCAACGATTATATTTTTAGCCACGATGACGTCGCTGAAAGATATTATACTGTATGCAATAATATACATATGTATACATACATACGATATTCAAACCTATACAATATACATATATTATACATAGTATATAAGATAAAATACAACGTACCAGGGTAATTTCCTTGTAGCTTTCCGTCGCTTCGCCTGAAGACAGGCAACCGAAGTGCGTAGTTACATCTTATATCTGTACTTAGAGGGTAGTCCTTAAAAAAGTCATTTTTGAATTTCGACGGACTTGCCCCCCAAATCGGATCCACATCATTCAAAAATAATTCCCTCATTTTTTCAGGGTTTTATCTCAACTCTAACCCGTTCAGGGACACGTCAAATCTACCTTCCTTGGGTCGCTGATTACGAATCTGAACTCAAAATTTGAAAATTCAAAATGGCGGATTCAATATGGCGGAGCGAAGTCCAAAAAGTCATTTGATTTCGATAAAACTCGGTACTCCGGAGTTTTCAAGGTCGCTGATTACGAATCCGAACTCCATATTACTGGAAATATATTTCCGTTTGACTTATCAGCCGAGGCGGGAACAATTTTTTTCATAAATTAAATCATACCTAATCTCATTGTCAGTAAAATGATACATGTCGGTTAATTGCCCATCTGCTGGGAAAGCTTTAGGAACGTTCAAGGAAATCACCCGGTGTACAAAGCTTCTCATTCTCCTTACGTTATACCTGTAATAATGAAAAGGTATTCACATTATGTGGTCATAAGTCTCATTCACCTTATACGCAATTAATTTTAGAACCCGCCAAGAAACGGACACGGAGATAACAGTTATCAGAATCAAAGAGGACGATCACGCGTAAGGATATTTAGATTCTTTCGAAATCTCGGTGGTAATAAACTTTCTTTATTTCCTAATCCTGTACATTTTCAGACGGGAAAACACTATCATCGGACGTCCATTCTTCTCAAGGCCTTCAACCATAAATTTCGTCTAGACTTAGAATTAAATACGTAAGAAATCACCGACAATTATTAATTCTATATAATTATTCGCCAGTAATCATGCTTTCATTTTTAATAGTATTTCTTTATATTTCTATCCCTCTCTCGCTCTGTTTATTACAAGTGGAAAAAATCTTACTTGACATTTAGTACCGTGACGTATATTATTGTCATTTACTGCATCGTAACTATTATTCGCGGTAATTAATTTCAAAGCCTGTTCGTTAACGTTAACTTGACGGATGACGAGAAAGACGAGAACAGGGGTTAGAAATGTTTAACGCGCTTGTTGTATCGGTAAAAAAGCTGGTTTTATATTAGAAAGACTAAAAAAGAGAAAAAATTTAAGGTATAATTGTAGTTTCTGTGTTTGATTGTTAATATTATTATTATGCATGAAGAATTAATTACACAAGAATGTCGTTTGTGTATTTCCTATTTTTTGTCTGTGCTGTATGAATTTTACATACAATATGAGCTGTCTAATTCCAATTTTTATTCTTTCTCGATATAATTGTTTGAGGTATCATGAAATGGAAATTTTTGAATTTCACATTTGTGTATCACTGTGGAAAAAAATCAAACAGGCATTATAACATCTTGTACCTGGTTACAGGCAACTGTTAGCTCCGAATTTGATGCAGAAGCACTTTTTGCCAAGCGGTGCCGAACAAGTATCGAAACAGGTATGTAAAACATTGGCGGGAAAAAGTTTTGCACATTTATTATTATATACGACGCGGATGACGCGGAGAATGATTCTAAAATAAATTAAAAGAAAGAGGAAAACGCGCGAGGCGAAAAGACCGTAGCCCCATTGTTGCACACGATTCTTTATATACCAAGACTATGTTACGCGTTTTTTCACGAAGCACGAAAGTGAGGTTAGGGTCGCGTAACGTCAGATTTGTTCTCTACGCGCACGCGCAGAGTACAGAAAAGACCGCTTTCAACTCCTAGGGCTTAAAAGTCGTATTTTCATTACTCCGCGCATGCGCATTCTCAGACTTACTCGACCGTTCATAGAAAGGGGTACTTTGTGTATTATAATATACATATTGTTTTTTTTTTTTTTTTTTTTTTTCAAAAAACATTGCATTACAAAAATTATTTTATATTTAACAGGAAATCGAGCACTGTTTTTATCACGGAACGGTCAAGGATTACCCGGGAGCAAGTGCGGCTTTTCACACCTGCGACGGAGTGAGCGGTGTTATTCATTTAGGCAACGAAACATTCGTCATGCATCCCTTCTACGGCGGGGATATGTCGGTCAGTAAAATCGAACGGGCAGAATTTTTTCTTCTGAAAGAATGTTTAAAAAAAAAGAAGACAAAAAATCCCAAAGGAACAGTTCTCTTCGCGATTCAGTCGCATCAAGATTCGAGGCAGCCGCGTGTTTATATAGCCTGTGTAAAAAATTCGGGAGTAAAAACCCTCGAGAGAGGAGTTTGATAGGTTTTCAGAATTCGTGAACGATATCTTTTATCAATTTTTTATCCCACCTTCGTTCTGGTCAATTAATGGTTGAGCGTTTTTACGTCTTTGACGAATACTTGAGAAGGAAAAAAATCAGGTTAAAAGGAAAAACTAGTGATAGGTAAATGTGAAAAGATTTGAACAGAATTTGAAGCAAAAAAAAAAAAACAGACAAAAGAAAATAAAAGCAACGAAGACGTAAAGTAACTATCGAAATCGAATAAAACACAATTGACTTATCAATTGCCGGAGTATTTGAAGAAGCTTAATTAAAATAATGATCATGCCTAGAAGATAAACCATAGAATGTAGACTATATACGTACCTCTCTTTTAGCAGAAACATCCACACGTCATATTTGAAGCTCGTACAAAGGCTAATAAAGGCTGCGCAAATCTGGTTACTAATCGTCAGCCAAAAAATCGTAGGCAAAAACATATCCTCGGCCTTTCCGAAGACACATTTACCCGGTACAAACGTGACGTCCGCGAGGCCACAAAGTACATCGAAACAGCCATGATAATCGACAAGGCTATGGTAGGTGATGTATGACAAAAGTAGACGATACAATGTAGAATCGAAATTGAAAATGGGAACGAAAAGACGAACACTCGAATGTCCAATATGGATGGATCAGTTTTACATACACCCGTTAAACTCGATCGATTCAAGGCATGCTAATCCGGATATTGCTTGCAGTTTGACAAGAGGAATGGCAGTACGAGAATGCAAGTTGTCTACGACGCGATACAGGTTGCGAATATTGCAGACTTGGTGAGTTGTTTCGCAATTTTTAACTTTCCATTTCTCTCTGTTTTCAGAGAAAAAATCTCTCGTGAGATTTTCGCTTTGATCGGTTCGGTACTTTTTATATTATTTTAATAACACTACTTCAAGAAATCAAATAAAAATGGCGATATCTTGAGAGTGGATGAATGGATTTGAATTAAAATTCGTATCGTGAGGTTTTTTGGGTCGCTAATCACGAATCTAAGGTCAGATTTGCTAAATTCAAATTTGGTACTCGTCGGTTTGTTGGGTGGTTGACCACAATTCTGAAATCAGATTGGGACATTCAATATGGTGGATATTGTTCTTTTTTTTCTCTCTATAAACTTGGAACCTGCAGTTTGAGAACGGCAAGTTCGAGGGCTGGTTTATGGCGAGTCTAAAGCCACTTGTATCCCCTTCTCAACAACCCGCAAACACAGTCTATGAATGTACCATTAATCAACTTCGGTTGAACCTCAGGGATCCGGAGTGATAATTCCGATTGCCGCTGATCATCGACAGATCTTGAAATTCCATTTTTCCCTTACTCCCGACAGTACTTTCGCACCCTGAATACAAGAGTGTCTGTAGTCTACATAGAAACGTGGCAAGGAAGTAACCAGGCACCGATAAACAAGAGCAGCGAAATAAATAAGGCACTTCAGAACTTCAGCGATTATACAAAGAGGAAACTTTTCAGCGTCGAGAAAGACACTACGCAGTTACTGACGTAAGTATGAATGAAAGATGAATGGAGAACGTTAAGGGGTGGAGGTACAGTCTGGACGGTCTAAAATCATACCTATTTTCAGGAACTTTTTTTTTAAACAAAATGAAAACACTTAAAGAAATTTGAGATTGAGCGCTTTATCATTTATAGTTTCAAAAACATTTAAAAAAATTTTTTTTCATTCAAATTAATAATAAAATGACGGCATGGCCCATGTAAGTAGCTAACGACTCCGAACTCGAAAACTTTTTTGCGGTGGCACATCTCCTAACGTCACTGTCCAACTTTCAACAGATTTGAAAATTTTATTCGAGTTCAAAACACCTCTTTGGTTTCCTTGCTCGTTGCCCACTTATTGTAAAAAAAAAATGTTCAAATATATACAATTATGAACAAAAACTGACATTTTTCGACCAAAAATTGTTAACAATTTAAATGAAAAAGTTTCAAAACGTTCTTGAAACTACAATTAATGAAGCCGTCAAACTCAAATTGCTGTAATGTTTTATTTTCTTTAAAAAAAAAAAAAAATACGTCTTAAAACCGGTACGACGTACATCATCCTCCTTAATCGTTTCTTCGTGAATAAACATTCTTGTCAATAATCCATCATATTCCTTACACAAAAATTTCCTCGATCAGGGGCGAAACATTCCACGGAGAATCGGGCATCGCGGTACCGGGAACGGTATGTTCAGCAACCTCGGTGGGAATAAGCGTCGACCTGAACAGTTACGAGCCTCACCTAGTCGCCGGTACGATGGCTCACATGATAGGTCACAACATCGGAATGGGTCACGACAACGGGAGTAAGTTCCAACAATCATACAAGAGGATTAAATAGTTGGCGAGTTTTTCTCCCTTTCCAGTGAACTCGGCTCTACGATAATATTTTCCATTTCTTCTTTTCCATTTCTTTTTCTTTTTTGATTTTCAGGAGAGCAATGCATCTGCAGAGACTGGCATGGTTGTATAATGGCGCAGTCGATAGTAGGCCTGGAAAATGTTCAACCGTATAAATTTTCCGGATGCAGTAAATCGGACTACGAAGACGCGTTGAGACTAGGCCACGGTATTTGTTTGCTCAACAAACCAAACGAGGTAACTTGTCCATAAATCATAAATGTGTACATTAGGGAGGTCCTTATTTTGGGCGTTGACGAATTTTTTCCAAACCACCCCTCAAATCAACTTCAAATAATTCAAAAACAATTGCCTTAAATGAAAAAGATTTTTTCGAATATTATCACTTTTACAATAAAATACATACCAAAAAAATAAGTTTTTTTGATGTTTGAATTATTTGAAGTAGATTTACGGGGGTGGAAAATAAGGATCGCCCTAGTGTCCATCCATATCTGACAATACGGTTTCTGATCACGTTCAAGATTATATTGTACACCTATCATTATAGTTTTTATCCTACATTATTTTTACTTTATCATTCTGGGCTCGGCTATGCAGCAAGTACAATGATAACAACAATAATAATAAAAAATAACGGCAATGATAATACAGCAGTCCCTTCGCACCAGTATTACATTTTTTCACGATCCATAAACTTTCGCCCATTCCGCACTGTATGGTGAGCAGAGAGCAACGAGTAGCTGCCGCTGTTTATACTGCGGTGGAAAGAGTTTACTTAAAAGGGTTTTTAGTTCGCCAGCTTTTATGGCTCCGCAACCCTTCTATCTTTCTGTCTATTTTTTTTTTTTTTTTTTGCTTTCCTTTTTCGATCGCACATAGACTCAATTTTACGACAAGATTACCGGAGGTGTGATGAAAACAGACTACATAGTTTAGAGACCTTTTTTGTCTAGGTCCTCTCCTCCCTCTTCACCTTGTACACAGAAGATATAAACCGTGAGTCGTTGAAGTAGCTGCTTCTGCACGGTGTTGTTATCTTTGATTTTTCTGATATTTTATTTATGATCGACAGCTTTCACTTGAGGATATTTCGATGGTAAAGCTTTTTTTTTTTTTTACATATAAAAACTATAACGTGATCGTTCCACAGCTGGCATCATCGGTGACGGGGACTTGTGGCAACAAGAAAATCGACGACGGAGAAGACTGCGATTGCGGTACGATTGAAAATTGTCATGAAAAAGATCCCTGCTGTGATCCGATCACCTGCAAGCTAACCACCGAAGCGGAATGCGCTGGAGGTCCGTGCTGTGACAACTGCAAGGTGAGAACTGCTGACAATGAATTTATAATAATATGGTTAACTTTGTCGATGTTTTACAATATTTAAACAATTCAATTTTGGTTAGGAAAACCGAGCGAACTTTTTCTCCGATCCCTAAACAATACCTAGATATTTTTTTTTAGATTTTTAGGACTCATTGTCGACACTTTTTTGGAGCTAGGGTCAACTTCTACCGAGGTGTGACCAATTACGCTTAATAATCGATCGCTATAACGTGATCGAATCTCGCAGCAATAATTTTCATGTACTTATCGATGAAGGGGAGGAAAAATGCTGGAAATACGATCAGCTCGAATGTAGACAACCAACACCGTTATTATTATCGAAGCTTGTTATAATTTCCCAATCGACACACCGCGTGCATGGACCATACCGTGATGATGATAAGTTTCCTTGGATACGCACACACACATATATATATATATATATATAGCAAGCGGGTGAAAGAGAAGAAGGGGGGGGGGGGGGGGGGGATTTATAATTGCTCTAAAATTCAACAACGGTCACAATTATAGGGAGGGAATTATAGAGGCTATAATTGACTTCCATCCGTCGAATCGCGTCGATTCGATTCGCGTCCCAGGTTCTGTGGAGAGAAATTTTGCTCTCCCCCTCTACAATCAATTCTGTGTATCCGGTTTATACGTAACCTATAGATATAGATATACATCTGGCGATGAGGGGGCGGATGGGAGGTTTAGGGGGTGTAGTGACGTCAATTTGTCGATGTGTAAATTCATCCCGACGGCGCATAAGAGAATTTCCTCTCTGTATCCGTCGCTCCGGATGAACGTATGTGTATGTACATGTGATTAACATCTGAAAGTACATACATACGTACCTACGTACATACAGGGTGTTCAAAAATTCACGCAAAAAGTAATTTTGATAGGAAACAGGCTAACAATTCAAAATGAAATAATTTTTTTTCGTTCATTCATGAAGTAGACAGTATATATAAGTTTATGTGTGGAATAGGATATCGGGTAAATGGCCTCCCTGTACACTTGGGGACAATGAATCTGAGACAGTTAATTTTTCACACTAGTCTGTTATGTTGGCAACACAGAGAAACCTACAGAATCAAACTCAATCTCAATAAATATAACATAACCCATGACCGTCGAATCTAACCTTAGAATATGTGTCAATCCAACAAGTCCTTATCCCCGCGGTATTCTAAGGTTAGATTCGATGTTCATGGGATATGTTATGTTTATTGAGATTGGGTTTGTTTCGCACTCGGCCGACTGTGGCGCTGTAGGTTTCTCTGTGTTGCCAACTTAACTGTCTAGTGTTAAAAATTAGCCGTCTCAGATTCGTCGTTCCCAAGTGTACACACCAGATTGACTTTTAGAATTTTTGGTCCAGGGGGCGCGTAGAATCCCGCCGAATGTTCTCAGGGATTTTGGGGTACCGATAGGGTGACGATATCTCGTTACGGTGTTGTTTGACCGTAACACGTAGGGTGTCAGATGATGGAATGAGGCAGACGAGACAACGACGTCAGGGTATCGTGTATAATTTGACGTTGTATCGATTCAGCTTCGTGCTCGGGGCGTCGTTTGCCGTGAGTCAACAAACGAGTGCGACCTCTCCGAGGTGTGTTCCGGTGAATCGGGCCAGTGTCCGATCGACGTCTACAAGAAAAACGGAAGCCCCTGCGGCAACAACAGCGGATATTGTTTCGACGGCGTTTGTCCGGCCCTTAATCTACAGTGCGAACAGGTCTGGGGATACGGCGGTATCGCTGCCGACAAACAGTGCTTCGAACAGTTCAACTCCAAGGGGGCGATAAACGGTCATTGCGGGACCGACTCGAGTGGGCATCTGGTCAAGTGCGAGGCAGAGTAAGTCCCTGGTCCATAGATTCTTGCAATCGAAAGTCAGAGAAGTAAGAATTTGGAAAAGTCAATACTTGGAATGACAGACATGTCGAAATTTCCAAACTTGTGAAAATGAAATAGCGAAACATGAATTTTTCGAATATGTCACTGATCAGAATGACTACTAATTCTTTCTTCCAAGTTTTTAACCCCGTCCAGAGGATCTTCTATCGTTTGACTTCGTTGTCACCGTCACAAATAACAGTTCACGGTGGTCACTGTGTGGCTCGCAGACGACTCGGGGAAAAATGGTTAAGGAAGTCAGGAAGAGTCAGAGAATTTGCTTGAGTGTTTTTTGGTGCGTTCCGAAATTAGCTCTCAGTGCTGTTAACAATCTTTTATCTCTTTTGTCTCTGTCCTAGGGAGTTTTTAGTGATGGCAGCTAGTTTTGGAACACAACCTTTAGCGGGCACCGTGAACAGTGACGTGTATTTTTTACCAACTTATGACTCGGAGTTAACGTAACTGAAAGTCAGACTGTACGGACTAATTGTGTAACTACTTCGATTTTCAGGAACATTCATTGCGGTTCGCTGCAGTGCCAATCTGGTAACAAACAGCCGGTTATTTCGGGCATGGATCAGCTTTACTCGAGAACTATAATCAGCATAAAGGGTCAAGACTACGAGTGCAAGTGAGTTCAATTCACTGTGAGCAGCGTTGCGGGGATGTAAAACTTTGCTTTTCATTAATTCGCACCCCGGCGACGAGGGTGACAAAATTAAATAATTCGGTTATTTCAAGAGAAGCAACCAACTATGAGTAAAAGTCATGCGTGATTATGGAAGTCACCTGTTGTTCTCTGCTCTGCGACGATCCAATTTTTCAACTACAGAAATGTCACTGCTCGAGCTTATAGATTCAAATTTTTCAAATCCAAATATGGTCCCAAGTCAAAAATGCCAATTGTTCCTCGATTGCTTCCAGGTCGACAACAGGGACTGTTGAGGGCTCCGAAATGCCGGACATGGGTCTAGTCAGAGACGGGACAACGTGCGGCGACAATCTGGTGAGAAGAATGAAAATTTCGCAATTTTAGTTACTGCAGGGTTAAAAATTACAGGGGACAAAAATTTGAGATTCGAATTACAGATATGCGTCAATCAGACATGCACCAGTCGCTTTCCACACGAGCACACTGGCAAATGTCCTACAAATCGTGACGATAACGAATGCTCGGGAAAAGGAGTGAGTAGCCCATTGATCCGGTTAACCCTTTCAGTCACACATTTTTAAAATCGATATTTTGGCCTGAATTTTGTTACGCGGGGGTTTTTGGCGTCGCTGATGCCGAATCTGAAGTCGGAATTTGATAATTTCTAAAACCAAGATGGCGGATACAAAATCTGAAAAACTATCAAAATGAAATGATTCTGACTGAAACTTATTACTCGGGGGTTCTTAGGGTTGTTGATCACGAGTCTAAGGTCAGAATATCATAACTTCTAAATTCAAGATGGCGGATCCAATACGGCGAATGTAAAAACGAAAAAAACTATCGAAATTCAACGATTCTGGCCGAAACTTGTTACTCGGGGATTTTTGGGGCCGCTGATGACGAATCTGAAGTCAGAATTAATAATAAATTGTGATGAGGGTAGGACGTGGAAATTTTTGAGGTGGGATGCCGAGCGTCCCACCGTGACTGAAAGGGTTAAAGGACGACCACACCCTGTTTTCGGTACTAACTCACCACCTTGTCATTCCTATTTCACCGCAGATATGCACGAACAGAAATAAATGCCACTGTAATAACGGATGGGCAGGGCCCGACTGTTCGATACTTCAGGAGCTGACAACAGCGGGGCCAACAACATCCAGCACAGCAATGTCTGGTAAATCTGGCCTAGAGAGTAAAATGGCGAAGAAAGAAACCCCCTACGGTGAGTTAATTTCCCAAAGCGAACGAACCACATGCGTTACATCCTTAAAAATTTTCACCAAATTTTTACACAAGCCATCCGATTTTGTCGAATCTCCATGTATTCTTCCCTCATTTCGTAACCCCTTATACATAACACATTTATATATTCTACAATATTATTCAACTCGGAACTGCTCTCGGGGTTCTTCACTCTCGAGATTCCTAATTTAGGAGGCAAAAAATTACCAACTTCAAGGGGCAGCCGCGTGTCACCCGCACTCGTTCCCCCCAGAAAAAAATGTTAATAATTTACAGGTTATTCCACAGCATCGCCGAGGAACGAGATCATTTTCTACCTATATCCACCATTATACAGCTGCGTTATATAAACTCTCGATCGTTATACTTTTTACATCTTTCTAATGAATATGCAGAATATTTCGCGACAATTTCGAGTAATTATTATTATTACTCTAGAATTGTATAATTTAATATTTCGTTTAAATTGTTACTTTTTTTTTCTTTCTTTTTTTCTTTATTCACGTGCGATCCCTTTTTTGCTTTCTTTCTTTCATTCGATTTTTACAGAAGAAGTAACGTGATGTATTCTCGATTGTTATACCTAGGTTAATTATTTATACCACACACTTGTACGTATTTACTTTATTATTTTACACATACGCGCATTCACGGTGAATTTGTTATTATAAAACGCGATATACTTGCAATATAATATATAGTTTGCAACTATATATAATCATTTACTTCTTTTGATTTTTCACTTTTTTTTTTTTAAACGTTTTCATATCCGCACATGTGTACAATCACAATACAAAGATCTCGCAAAACGTTGCAGCAAATACGAAAAACGTAAGGAAGAGGAAGAGAAAAATATAAAAACAAAAGAAATCAAACAAATTCTATCCGATATCGCATTCGTATCAATAATAATTATTATTATGGGGTCATACTATCAGCTGTGCACAAAACAATTTTTATTGCTATACCTATATAAATATATATATGTATATATTATTAAATATATATACATATATATATATATATATTTATTAACACACACACACACATACACACACACCTGTGCAGAATGACATATTATACAGGTAAATTGTGTGATAAATGTTTTTACGTTATAGGTATGTGTATACATAGATATATACATTATACATGTATGTACGTTATACAACCGTAAATAAGTTCGATATTGGTGTGTTTTCGTTTTTCTTGCGTTCACCCGGTATATTTATTATATTACACATTGAATTATTCCAATTTTTATCATATTTTTACTCGCGCCGAATGAATGTCGATTAAAAAAAAAAAAAAAACTCAAGCAGTGGATGATTTTCAATCGGTAGGATAAAATTTCAAGAACAAAAAAAAAAAAAAAATCAAATCAGAAACGATTCGAATAAAAACGTTACAGGGTTGTCGGATTTTAGGATCATTAAAGAAAAAACCGGAATTCGATTTCTCTTTATTCACTTTCAATCATTCTCGTATTTTGTCAAAATAATAATAATAATAATAATAATAATAAACTTTTTTCAAAATATTTCTTCCTCGTATTTATGCAAAATATAAAAATTATTCAACATCTGAGAGGGGTAAAGAATTTATTGTCCATTCACCCCAATATTTTTAGGGTTGAAGCCTCAGTTAGCTGCGAAAGCTTTTGTGGCCGCACGCGTCGCGAGAAAATGACGAAAAAATAAAAAATAATGAAAAAAAAGAACGCGCAAGAAAAAAATTAAATAATGATCATCATATTCGAGCAACCGCGTGATTTATTATATACCTGTACCTATATATATATATGTATATATATGCATTTATATTCAATCTCGTATATATACATAAAGAATCACGTTTGAATAGAGGAAAATTGAAAATCCTCCACTGAAACGGATTGTGTAACGAAAAGAGATGAAAAGAATAACTAACAAAAAATATTGGATGAAAAAAATCCTCATTAACGTGGAAAATCGCCACGATATTATCAGATAGAATTTTAGTATGTTAGAATATTATTATGTGGTATTTTTTTATTTTTGTTCTTCAACGATTGCGTTTAATCAATTTCTTTTCGTTCACCGTGGATTTCACATCATGTAACTATTACTAAATGAGAAAAAATTATGAGGATACACGGTACGCGTGCATGTGTGTCTGGTGGTTTCAGGGGGCGAGAAGCAGAATCTTAGCACGCCAACGATGGTAGTAATCCTGGTGGTTGTCGTCAAGTCAGTCTTCATTTGTTTTGCACTAATGGCTGGTTGCTACAGGTACAGTAGCCAAATCTACTTCCGCGTATGCAGGAAGCTCACTTGGCTGATTGTATATGTAAAAATTACACGTTTCAAAGGAAGAGAAAAAAAAAAACATAAGAGAACCAACGAACAATCGTTGTTTTTTCCATTTTTTCATTTTTAAAAATTTCTTTTCCATTTCTATGTGGGTTTTTTATTTTATTTATTTTTTTTTCAAATTTATTTATGTAACGGTGCTCGGTGGTGGGTTCTGATCAGCGCCTATAATATTATTCATGTATACATGGGGCATTCCACGTCAAATTCGCAGCTCATGTACCTCATCCTCTTAGATTCTAATCATTTTTTAGAACGATGCTCATACCGGCCCAAAAGGGTCTCGGGAGTTTTTATCTCTCATATTTGTTCAGACACCGGTGAAATTTGAAAAGAAATCGAAAGACCGATTCTGAAAACGTCATTTTAAAAAATGGTGAAAAAGTTCAAACAGATTCTGTGATTTTAAAAAGTAACGTTTTCGTAATTGATTTTGCGACTTTGTATAAATTTCACCAGCGGGTGAAAAAGAAAAAATCTCCAAAAATTCCCGAGACTCTTTGGGTTGGTTAGAACATCGTACCAAAAAATTATCAGAATCTAAGGGGGTGAGGTACGTGGGCTGTTAATTTAATGTGGAATGCTCTATATACATACACAAGTACAAAATCTTCGTCATAAAGTAAAATATTGATATTACATATAATAATTATACGACTATATAAGATATTATTTTTTATTATACCTCTCTCGTGCCTATTATCATCTTATTACATCCATATTATATTATTATTATTATCATTATTATTATTATTATTATTATCATTATTATAGCTGGATGAGAGGAGGCATCGCACGCGGCCGTCTGCAATATTGCTCGAAATAACTAATGAATCAATATATATATATATATGTATATATATATACATATGTGCGTATATTTGCATACATAAATGTACGTATATCCTAATATACATACATATATAATACAGATAATATGTATATAAATATACACAGTATATGTGCATATAAAGAGTGAATTTTTAACGACCGCATGGTTCATCGATTGTTGAAATTAAGATAACGCGCACGCACTGAAATCCGAATGCAACTGGCGGCCAACCGTCGTAAACGTAACCTCAAAAATTTTGACAGTAATTGTCGGTAGGTGTTAAGGATGGAGACCACATAAGAAGCAGGAACTTCATGTATAAAAAATAACTGCCTGAAGTAATATGGCACTGGTGTTTACGTATGCATCGAACACAGTGGAGGGATTATAAGGTGTACAGTGAAAACTTTCTGCGAATCACGTTGTAAGATCATCGATTAGTCGATATTGGGCATCCCCGTAATCAATGACACTTCGGTGCAAAAAGAACACTAGCGACACTAGTGGTACTAAAAATAAACCTGATATGTACGATTACTATTGCGACAAGTTTAGTCAATTCAACCATTTGAGTTCCTGCTCTTTACGTATTTAGCACAAATGCCAGAGACGATTGTGAAAATTTTTGAAGTTACGCTTACGACGGTTGGTTGACCTGGCAAATAGTTACTTTCGGATTTCGGCGCGTGCGCATTAAAATTTAACAGACGACGCACCGTGTAGTCGTTAGGAAATCACTCTGTATATTTATGTATGCATACATATTATATATATATACTATACATATATATGATCGATGTTTATGTATTGTCTTTTCACAGTGTGTTTTCGATGTGTCTATATATATACGTACACATAATCATATGGCATTATTAAAAACTATATTGTTTTAATTTATACACATCGTACTAGTTGTGAATTATTTTTACACAAGAAATTATTGGTCATCTTTGTTTTGAAACACGTTTGCCGGATTTTACGGACAAGTTCTTTGGTTCGCGTTGACCGTACACTAAATTAAAAGAAAAAAAAAAAAACATAATGATTTGACAATTAAACATTAATCGTAACAGTTATTTATTTAATATAACATACACGACTCTTTTTTTTTTTACACGTATTCAACGGAAATGATGAAAGTGTTTTTCTTTCACTCTCCTCCCTATAATGTTTTTCCCTTCCGTTGGCTCTATCTTTTCACATTACTATATGTATACGTATACTATACATACATAAAATTCTGAAATAGTGTAAAATATTGTGCACATATACATATCGTTATATTACTTATATAGAAATGTGTGTATTAGGGTGGCCGGTCCTCAGAAGAATAATTTTTGAATTTCGACGACCCTGAAAGGGTTGAATGGAAAAATCCACCCTCTTTGGGGAGCGACTTAGAGTTGAGATAAAAGTCTGAAATATTAGGGAATTATTTTTGACATTATATGGAGCCGATTTGGGAGGCGCGCCGGAATCGAAATTAAAAAATTACCTTTTTGAGGACCATCCTAGCGTATATACACAAACTTTGATATGGAACAACGTACGTTTAATGAATTCATCGTTATGTATACGATGTATGCATGTATGTGTGTACATGTGATGATATGTACATGCAATGTGACACATTTTTTAAACAATATGATATGTATGTGTGCGCAAATGTGCCAGCTGTTGTATGCCCTATGTGAGCACGATTATATATGAGTACATAAAAATATACATGTATATAAACGTTTGAATTATTATATATTATACATGTAAAAAAGAGAGAGAGAAAAAAAAAAAAAAAGCAAAAAGAGAGCGAGAATCATGTTACCATGCTGCATCGTAGATTTTTGTGCTGTGTGGCGCACGGCAAATAACTCATACAATTAATTATATACAATATTTTGTTTATATTTATTTTATCTCATTTCCGTTTAAATTTTCGTCAATTTTTTACGTACGTATGAGTTTTCTTCTCTTTTGCTTCTTGTTTAAAATTTCTTTTGCCTACTTCAATTTCACGGAGATAATATCGTTCGATATTTTATCATTGCAAACGTTTAATTATACAGGTATGACAATAGCGTGAAAAGATATTTAAAAAAAAAAAAAATTTCTCCACACCTTTCACGACCAGAAGTAAGAAATAGATGAAAATTTTTTTTTGTCAAAAATTCACGACGCGTTTTTGAAACAAGAATTATTTTTATACTCATTTCGGTGTACGCTTATACATGTTTTTACACGTACATGTACAATATGTCCAGATTGTACATCACGCACACCCGAAACATTATATTCCTTATCTGTTATATCTCTACAAATAATACGTAATAAAACGGTGAACAAAGCGTAACGATATCACGATGAAACCGATGAGTAAGAAAGAAAGAAAATAGATACTATAAAAAAAAAAAAAAAAACCTGCAATTCCGCAACCATCACATCATATAGGTATATACATATATTGTATAATAATTATAACTTATATTATACGTTGTGAAAAATGCAACATCGTAACATGGCTTAATTCGTTTACCGGTGTTGTGGATAATAACGATCATGCGACGTATGCATAAGTGTATAATGTATATACATATACATTTATATATTATACACATTATACAACGTCAATTGTCAACATTTATACTCGCAATAAATTTTTAATATTACTATTATTATTATTATTACTATTATTATCATTAGAAAATCTGCTACCTGCGCAAAAGAAAAATCTAACTTTATCGTAACTTGGTTAATTTTTTTTTTTTTTTGTTTATTTTTCTCTCAGTTTTCATTCAATTTGCGATTTTTTCTGATCGTCTTCCACGTTTAAATCGTCATACGGAAAAAGTATACGTACGGTTAATGTATATTAATGAAATTTGAGGGTGGAAAAGAAAAAAAAAAAAATAAAAATAAAAACAAGAAGTCAACAGCCAAGAAGGACGAAAATTTGTTTCCGCGGTTATTAGTTATTATTTTTATTATTATCGTTGTTGTTGTCGTTATTATTATTATTATTATTATTATTATTATTATTATTATGAATGGTGTGTTATATACGTGCTGATATCGGCTTCTCTGTTTCTTTCTGTTTCTGTCTGTCGCTGCCATCTCTCTCTGTCTGCATGCTGTGGCCCTGGTCTGTGGGGGTGGATGATATCGACAATACAACAAATTTTGGGAATCCCCGACTTGGTTTGGATGACACACACGCGTCGTCGTCCTCGTCGTCGATCCTGGTTTACCATCTTCGTATCGACATAAAATTTATATTTTTCCTCCCCACCCACCCCTCCATTATATATATAAAACCTCACATTTATTGGATAAATCGATGACCGAAAAAAAAACAAAAAAAAAAAAAATACCCAACAACCAACTAAAAACCGATCCGCAGAGAACTACCACGGCTCAAACACTATATTTTTAGTTGGTATGCTCATGTCGGTGGTAGGGGGTGTTTTCATAGTATTTGCTCTGATGGCTCTCTGCTACAGGTCAGTCGTAGTACATAAAAACTTCTCCCTCTGTCTCAGGTTAGTGTGCAGTACATACACATAGAATTTCTTTATATTTTTATTATTCTTTATCTTCATTCCTTTATTCTACTTATTCTTATTCTTGTTATTCAATTTATTGACTCGTTTACATTATTATTCGTTTACAAAGTTTTCTTTAATAATTTTTATCATTTTTTTCTTTCATCCCTACGTGTGTATGAAACATTCGCATATTAGTTTCTCCTTTCTTTCTTTTTTTCTTCTTCTTCTTCTTCTTCTTCTTCTACAATACTATATTCATAGTTTTTCAATATGCCCAACGTAGACTTTCTCTCTTTACCTCTCTCCTCGCATTTCACAATATTGCAATATCATTATATTGAACACACGTGTTTCATATTACACACCACATGTAACACGGTATGATATATCGCAAAAAAAAAGGTACTAATCTTTCGCGTTTTTTTTTTTTTTGTACATTATACGCAAATTTGACGATGACAATATATGAAAAATAAAAAAGCAATTTGTACAAACGAACAAAGGAAACAGCAGATATAAAAGTTTGTTCATTATTGTTTTTATTTTTTTATTCTCACGTTTTACTTTCCACTTCTCTGTCGTATTATATACGTATTCATTATCCTGAAAGCGCGGAGAAAAAAAAAAAAAAAAAAAAAAAAAACGAACAAGTCATCCGCGTGGAAAGTAGAAAAGTTAAGAGAAATCGTGTGATAAATCACTCGCGCTACAACAAGTCGGACGATTTTCAAGCCGGTATATATAATACATCATACGCCGGGGGAATTATTCCTGTGAAAAGGATGAAAGAAAAAAGAAGTATAAAAACACGGTGAAAGTTTTGCAAAACGAGCTATAAATTTTCACAGTTCACAACTGCTACACACAGTTTAAATATATGATCTACGATATGTCTTGGAAACATATTTATATATATTGATATGTTTTTTTATACGTATATTCCATAATTCCAAAACATAAAATGATAAATATATCTAAATATACGTATATTGTATATACATATTATTATTTTGGTTTCTAATATTCGGTATCGCGCTTCGGAAACATTGAAAAAAAAAAAAAAACGTATGCGATACAACAAGAAAATCTAAAAGAAACACAGATTTGTTTGCACTTCTGTTTTTTTCTCTCACATTATAACGTTTGACATGCAATATTGTGCGAATCTGCATAATTTAAATATCGTAAACAGAAAATTGAAAACATAAAACCCCCCAAAATCTCATCACCATCTACCAATATTATTGTTTCCATCATACTTATAATTACCATCGTTATTGTTATTATTATTATTCTTATTGTTATTATTATTATTATTGTTTATTGTTTATTGTTTATTGTTGTTGTTATTATTGTTATTATAATTTATTTTGCTTAAATAATACTTGTTAACGAATGGGTGGTACTGCAGTGAAGGGCATCGAACGGTACAGATCGATTTGTGCAAGGCCGTCGTCGGGTCTACCATTTGACTGGTTTATACAATTTCTGTTTTACATATATATATTGTAAAACCGCATGCGATACTTTATTGCATTATTATTATTATTATTATTATTATTAATATTATTACTATCATCATCGTTATTATTTTTATTATTATTATACATAATATCCACGATTAGATGGTAGCCCCAATACTGAAAGCCGTTACATGTATATAATACCTATACATATTATATCGATACATCGATATATACATATATATATATATATGTATATATATATATACATATATACATATTATTCCAAAATAGTATACAAGACACTCCTTGCTATTATACCTATAGACACACGCATATATATATACATATATATGGCGTGGATATACGTATACCAAGTACATTATAGGTATATTATGACTGATCATGCATAGCCCACCAAATGCACAATTTTATTTTAAAAGTCAAAAAATAGAAAAAGAAAGTACCAAAAAGATAAGAAAACCCTGAAAAAAAAAGAAAACTGCTTGTTAATTAATAGCGTTGCATGCGCTTCTTTGTCCTGTAATCACTGACCGTGGAATCGGCACCATGATAATCTATCCGTCGTGTATATTCTCACAGAAGGAAAAGCACCATACAAAAATACGATCCACCATATTCAAAAAAACCAGCACAGAAAAACTACACAGGCGTATCCGGTAACCACAACCCCGAGGACGCCGCCCTCGACAGAGTCAACAAGATGCTCACATTCGGCAGCATGCCGTCCTACAGGTACGCGAAATCCTTCCGTCCATTTGTTTCATCATTACTTTGACCTTTATTGTGTACAATCGAAGGAGAGACTTGTGGGAAAATAAGGGAAATACAAAAATATTGCATGGAGCGATTATTATCACGTTTGTTATTGATATAGGTAATATGTACACACACATCGTATATAGGTAAAGACGCTCGGATTGATTCTGACACGTTCGATAACCCTAGAAACGTTACCACCCACGGTGTTGGATGAGCACCCTTTGCACTGCCGGCCGCGCGCCGAAGAATCTTTTGTTTGCTACTCGGCCTGAGGCGCGCGCACTGGATTCTATAAAGTTTATTGGGCACGCGGACGGCAGTGCAAACGGTGCTCATCCAACACCGTGGGTCGTAACGTTTCTAGGGTTATGAAACGTATCAGAATCAATCTCAGCGTCTGTACATGCCATATAGAGGAGCTTTTTAGAAATCCCAAGAGAATTAATTCCTTACAGTTTGTATGTAAAGCGAAACTTTTGATTCAAATCCGATTTATTTTTCTTTCTGCTTTTAAACTTCCCCTTATGTATTGCACACTCTATTATACATGTAATAGTATTGTTATACGGTATATTGTAGAATTATACTGTATGAGATACCCTTCATTTTCGTGCAAAGAAATTGATAAACGAACAAGAATGGCATATCGTATATTTTGCCATCCTTACGAACACGTCAAAAGCAGGTTTCGTTCGTCCATTTTATTTTCATATTTATTCTTTCATCCTTTTATATTTTAATCGACTTATTTTTCAAACAAGTGTAAAATCTCTCCTTGCAAATCGAGAATTTCAGCAGGAGTCTCAGTAAAGTCTTGAGTCCACAATGGAGATTTAAGGCGCGATCTTACAATGTATTTTCTGTTTTGAACATTTATTATTCCCCAGAGCTGCATAATAATTTTCCATTTAGTCAATATCATAATATACATATACCTAATTGTATCCTGCTTCTCCGTATTATATCGTAGTTCATAACGTACTATTATAAATATCTACTTATATCCAGGGATCTTTATACGAATGCATTTTTAAAAGGCGTAACGTATCGAGATGCAATCTCGTAGGAACTACCTACCTGTAAATAAAAATAGCCCGCGGCATGCCTATATTAGTATATTTCTAGCCGCGACGAGAGCCAGCGCGTCCTGTTCCGACCCATGAATAACGTCGTCACCGGGGACGGGACACGGCTAAAGTAAGTTCATCTCACCCCCACTAAGTGGCGTCTACTCGTCACTCTTCTATGAGAAAATCTCTGACTACATATACCTATACTGTAACTCGTCGACTTCTCGTCCGATTATTTTTACCCTTCGTTCGTAATTCGGTATGTATGTATATTATAGTACATGTGTAATGTACATACATCATGCGTAATTGAAGAAGTCTAGTACATAATTATTGTACGTGTTTCGTTGTGATCTTCTTTCCTTTTTTTGTAATCAAACTTTACGGTTAAATTTTGAGATCAGTAATCTTAAAGAAAGAAGCAAAGCAATGTGGTTTAAGCTTATTTTTTATTTTTTGTTTCATTTTGGAAGACAGAAATCCATTTCATCGTTCAAGAAAAGGAACAGTGCGAAAAGAAACATTGCGTTTGTAATATCTTGGATAATTTAAACGATCTCCATTTTTATTGTCATCTTTGACGTAGGTAAATTAAAAAGTTTTATAACGGAATCCGACTAACATGTCTACATATTTCTTCAGCTTGATCTTGAAAATAATTTATATTATATCTCGAAGATTTGAAAACGGTAACAAAATTCAGTAATCAAAACTTACACGAGTTGGGTTGAGGATTTTTTTTTTTTTTTTACCAATAACTCAAAACCGCAGTGAATCTCTTTTGACGTGTCGCGGGGGGTTGAATGATAATCATTACTTAACATAAAAAGAAAAATTGAAATATTCTATACGCCTTTATAAATATATACATATAGTATTATACACATACCTGATACTCACTTAGAATATGCACGCGCTATTTAGATAATATTATATACCTATATGGGAAACAATCCAAACGCTACTATGAAAAAACATCCTTTATAGATAATATTCTCGATACCGAATATTACCACGAACCTCTGTAATTTCGCATGCCGTATTATAATTTATCGAATTTGTGCAGATCGCTTTGATTAATAGATCCAAATTGTCTAATAATTAACGATACAAGCAATGCAGTTACTATATTACTTATAGATGATATGAAATTCAAGAGACTAATTCATTAAAAAAATCTCGCGACTCATGCGATTCTTCAACGTGTGAATGTTTTCATGTAGGGTATGTAAAGACAAATCTTTGGAGCCTCAACCTTGAGGTGTTGAGATAGGGTTTCTTTCTCAATTTTTTCAATTTTTTGCATTCCTAGAATAAAACAATCATAAAGGCGATCAGAGTGGGAATAGTAAGATTAAAAAGTGATGTAACGATTGTGAAATTTCAGGGAGCATAAGCCACAGACGAAGAGGTCGGGAATCGAAGTGGAAGACGGAGGTACGGGAGCCGAGGAGGCTGTCTCTTTCATTGATCTCCCACCAAACAGTCTCGCAAAGTTGCCTGAGAAAGGAATTTTAAAGAAACACGGTGGTTATGGTATTGTAATGCCTGATAGTTGTATAAAAGAAAAGTGGGCCGATGTCGACTCACACGAATCGGATAACCAAGACGCGATAATGTCCCAGTCGGAAAATAACTTGGGTGGCTTGTTAGGTATAGGGGGTGGTGGAACGATATCGGAGGTTGAAAGGACACTAAAAAGCTTAAACGGTTACCACGAGGACATAATAGAGGCCCTGCGAAATGCCGCATCGCATCGGGGCCTCGCGACAACGCCGTCGGGGAGTTGCAGCCTCCTCAACGAGGACGCTGTCAGGAAGTCGTTGGCCGAGTGCGACTACGTCGATTCTTACAGCAAGCGCTCGGGCAGCCAGGAAAATATGTGCGAAAATATACGCGACGATCATTCGGAGAATCGCGACGACGAGGACGACGACGGTGCCGTTCCACCTTGCGGTACAATACGCATAAGGAACCTCGAGGACCTCATCAGACAGCTGGAGCACCATTCGATGCGCAACATGAGTCCGAGCGGTTCCGAGGACATTCGGATATCCGAGAGCGATCGTCAGTACAGGATAGACTCGTCCGTATGCAGCGAATCTTCTCAAGGGTAAGTTGTTGCTTTTTGTTTTTCAAATTTCCCGCTCTTGTGGAATATGGTTAGGCGACATGGCGCCGAGAACTATTTAACCTATCGACAATAGGTTTTAGGCCAACTATGTAATTAAAAAGTTAAGGACAGGTTCGTGCAAGCTGTAAGGCTTTGGTTTCCTTGCATGGAATTAGTACAGTGCAAAAAATTTGAAGAAAAAGGTACTTCAAAATTAAATACGGGACAGCACCGCATGTATTTTACCGATACCGTTGTCAGCAATTTTTACTCATGAATCTTCCCGTTTTGATCTGCACATCTGTACGGAGAATCACTTCCGATCATTTTCAAATAAACCTCTGAGCGTTTGTAGAATGATTAATTTTTACCCCCACCGCGATATCTCGGAAACCGATCAACGGATTTCCATCACCTTCGTCAGAATCGACGGGGTTCTTCGCGGCTTATTGTTAGAATTTCGATTATTGAGAAAAGTGGGCTCGTTACTTTCAGTTGTTTTTTTTTTACCATCCTTTGTAATCAGTAGAATGTAACGACCACGCTGGTATAACGAATTTTTCAATCCCCGCAGAAGTCGTCGGTGCAGCCGAGGACGCGACGACGATTCGAGATTCGTTTACGCCAGATATCGACAGCCGTCGTCAGGTCGCAGTCCTTACGGAACTCACCAACGTCCGCTCGGACATCAGATGCACGAAGAGGAAGGTATATACGAAACTGCGGACCCCGACAGGGGCTCGAACAACAGGGGTGAAACACCAGACAGCGAAAGGTATCACCGTAACCATAAAGCATGACGATTAGATTACGTCGAATCGCGAAAGCGGTGATTGTTTCGTTGGGTATGAATTTTAGCTTTACATTGCAGTCTCCACAGAAACGGTTTGAAACCCGATACCAATTAGAAAAAAAGGGAACGAGATGGTTCGATTCATGAATTCGATTATTATAAAAGGGCGCGCCCTGATCCAGTTTGCGAATTATAGTGCGGGCTTTAGCGATAGCGTTATAGATCCAACGGGCTCGTATAATGTTGTTATTTTCTAGTGATGCATTTATTCAAGCTCAACAACAATTAGCCCGGTGGACGAATGAGGATGGAGTTCAATATCGACCGCCGCAGCAGAGCCCACCCTTCCCAACGTCATCGACGGGAACAACGATTCATCAGCCGCACCTGAAACTGCTACTAAAATTAAGAAAACAACAGGAACTACAGCGGCAGAAGCAGCAAGCCGGATTGGAGATGGAGAAAAAGAGAGAGGAAGGTCAGGAGGAAGAATTGGATATGGAGTATCAGGAAGAGCGAAAAGATATGGAGGATTCGGAACAACGACAGCAACAGGGAACGGAAAATCATCCGATAAAACATCGCGGCTATTATCCCTCCCCGCCCCATTCAGAAAACGGCCTTCACGACATGCACGTCGAAAAGGAGGCAATAAATGCTCAATCCCAACAACAAAACCCCCCCGAAATTCATCATGGAATCGATGTAAATCACATGCCTAATGTTAACAATTGCCCACTAGACGACGAGGAAGACGACGATGATAATTTTAGTCTAGATTGTAACATAAAGAACGATTCCCAGAAAGAATTATTAAATACCAACAACACTAGTAATAATGAAAATACTGCCCTACTGCCCCCTTCGCATTTTCCTGAGTACAAGCATTGATAATTATTAATCGATGACAGATAGTGTCCAAAACATAGTGGTGTGATTTAATCTTGAACTCGCATTTTATACTGAGAAATAGTGTACATAACGATAAACTATAATTGCAACAACAGGTATTAAATTATAATATAAAATTAAAATAATCTATATGAGGAAAAAAAACACGAATGTTTATTAATAAACATTAATAAAACACTTGTCAACTTTTCACCATTTCATCACCTGCTACATTGCATTACAATATTCATAGTATATATTTATGCTGATGCAAATTAGTTTAATTATTGCATATAAAACTCTCTCGCGCGCGTTTGAATAATTTAATTCAACGTTACGAATATAGCGATGTGTGATAGGCCTAATAGAAGGCAACTGAACAGACACAAAAATCCGGTCGAAATGAAAAATTTTTTATCAATACTTCCTTCTTGACCGACTGAAATTTTCTCTGCTCCTGAGTAATCATTTTTTTGTGATCAACGTGGACATTATCTCAATTTTAGTTCTCGGAATAATGAATTGTCGACAAAAAATAGAGATAAGAAAAGACGAGGTTTTCGTCAGTCTCCCTCTCAATTCTACACGCGCGAATGATATAATCGACTAATTGTAAATTGGTGATACTCGACCGGTTAAAAGTGTACAATGGTACTTGTCTCATAAATATTTTCATCCCAAATTCTTGTATTACATAGTCACGATCACCAAAAATCCAGGAACGAAAATCACTCACACAATATTACAGTAGTGAATTGATTCCGTTCGGATTCCGTCATGACTAAAAATAGAAAAGCAACCGACCAAGCATCATAGAGGTATAAGAATAGATTAGGGGAGCTATACACTCTCGTGCAAGGGAAGTATCTCCGCATTGGAAAGAGAAAGAAGATGAAACGTGGGCTATCTTTCTTATGTATGCTGGTGCATGCGCACTACGATCACAAACATCTGAGTCGGTGAGCGATAGCAGCAGGTTAGTTAGTACAACTTGTTCACATACAACAGTTCGGAAAGTTATGTTTCGAAAATAGTTTAGAATAATAAAATATCCACGCTTTTACAAATGGCTAGTAGTTTTAATTCAAAGTCAAATTTCCCCATCTTAGAAAACGCGCGACAGCGCACGCTTCATTAAAGAGAGAAGGGTAGACCGCTTTAATTTTCTCTCTCTCTTTCTAGTTGGGGAACACTTTTAGAGCCGCCTTCCCTCCTCTGTTCTTATACCTATATGCTGAGCATGCAAGTTGCGTCAATTTCACCGACAGATAGCGCTCCCTACCGAGGAAATAAGCAACTACTCGAAGCTGTTGCGGTGACGTAATCATATTTTTTTATTATTTTTTTTCCCCCGAAACGTGATAACTGCGCAGAAGGTACAAAACCGCAAATTGACGGGAGCAGCGACATCTTAGATTTGCAATCAGACGTGATGTCAGCTGTAAAGTAGCGATGGGTGTGTGTATACGTGATAGTCGATTGACTACGCGACCCCGTATCGTTCGTTAAGTTAGATACGACGGCGACATACGTAAACAGATCGTATCGAATAAATAGTGAAAAATTATCGTGATTATTTTTTTCTTCTGCAAATCCACTCACACCAAATGTCACATATTTTGTAAAACGAATAATATCGGAAAGGTGAAACTATTAAAAACAGAGAAGGAAACACTTCATTCATCAAAATGGTTCAACATTATCAATCTCCAGTACGAGTTTACAAACATCCTTTTGCACTTGTCATGCTGGTACGTATAAATCCATATTACAATATGAACCTTCAACCTGACATTGTAAAAATATTTACGACAATTCACAGTCTATTTAATTGACACAAGATATATATTTTTCTTTCTTCGTTTCTCTCATTTACACTGAATCTTTATGTCTTATTTCACCTTTCTCCTCCACTCCAAATTACATCCATTTCAGTCACTGTAAATTGGCCCATTAATTAGATTACCTTTAATCGCCTTGACAACTTACCACATATGCCCAGTACGTATGTATCATTTATATACATACATACAAGGATAAATAAAAGGAATGACTTTCAACTTATGTCCAACAAGCCTTGAAAGAGAGCCTCGAGAATTTATTTAATTGCCGGATGTAAACCCTACCATCTTAAAATTTTTTTTTTATCTGTATAATAATCATAACGATAACAGTAATAATGATAACCATCAATGATGAGAAAATATAATTATCCCATTATTCTCTTATTCAATCATAGTCTGATGTTCTATTGCCGCCGTCGGATTGCGTAACATGAATATGTGATAAAATAGAAAAATAAAAAAATAAACCGGTTGGCTGGCTGGTTAAAATCTGGATGAAATCAGTATTGGTTTCAGTTTTTTTCCTGCTTTTTTTATCTCCTCTCCCCTGACCTTAATTTTTTTTTTGCTTACTTCCCCCAAAATTGTTTACAATTCACCATGGGCACTATCAAACTATCGGGAAATTAGCATGTAGCCAAATTGACAGTATGATAACGATATGATAAATGGTTTAATTTACATACAACTGTATACAAAAAACTCCAAAACATGGATCAACTAGTGAATACTGAAGGTCACTATACAACGATCATTGACACAGGAAACCGTTAACGATGCTTAAAATTAATCGTACACACGAA
Organism: Neodiprion fabricii; assembly: GCF_021155785.1. Classification (NCBI taxonomy): domain Eukaryota; kingdom Metazoa; phylum Arthropoda; class Insecta; order Hymenoptera; family Diprionidae; genus Neodiprion; species Neodiprion fabricii. Next base: position 2,060,131 of record NC_060240.1, on the reverse strand, counting down.
TATCGTTTGGACACTATACGCCCATTTGTATATGAAATACTGATATTCGAATATTCGTCTATTGCTATTCTACGAATGTTTTTTAAGGTCGGCGTACGGAGCTGGCTAACAGTAACCCAAATCCGTAACTGGCGATCGTTTGGAATTCAAGAGCAATATCACGAGAACGTATGGCGGAGAATAACAATGAATGGGTGATTTTTCAAATGCGTTTTTGTTTGTTTCTCCTAGGCGTACGAAAGAAGATTTCCAACATGTCCTCAAATACCCGTTTTCGTTGGATGTGAGGTAACAATGGATGAAGAGAGCAATGGTGGGGCGATAAGGAAGACTGAACGACGTTGTAAACTGAATGTAGAGGCGCCTTATATTCTGAAAAAAGTAGGCCACCTTGTCTTCTACATTACTCTTTTATCAAATGTTTTTTCAGTACCATTGTTCCTTCAATGAAAGTGGTTTCGTTCTATATATTCGGTCTCGCGAACTTTTTTTTTCCTTCTCTTTTACAGATAATCGGCGTTGACTTTGTCTACTTTATCCAACGCAATGTTCTTGATAGACGCAACAGCATTTTGGAAATTGAAGCGTGTAACGAAAGCTTCTCCAACAGAGTAGGCGTTGTAGAAAAATGTAAATATTATGTGAGTATAAGTGATTTTCTTTAAATCTAGTCATCTTTAAAGAGAGATAAAGAAATGTTGAAGAAGTGGTAGAAAGATGGATTTTTTTTCCCCAGTAATATAATAGCTAAATCAATTTTCAGATTCACCCAGAAAATCCAAATTGGACATGTTTTGAGCAAACGGCTAGTTTGGACATAAAAAATTTCTTTGGATTTGAAAACTCGATGGAAAAGTTAGCCATGAAACAATATGCCCAAAATATTGCCAAGGTAATAATCACTGGAATTTCATCCGCGCGAATTATACTATCTCTGAACATTATCAGACAAGAATAAGTAACAAGGATTTCTTGATCACATTTCAGGGAAAAGAAATAATTGAATATTTCGTAAACCAATTGAAAGAAGAAGGCATAACATACGTAGAACCCTGGACTGATCCTTCGCCACAGAAAGATATTGAAGTCGATGTTCCGTGAGTATTCTCCCCTCTGATTATACAGTTAAAATTAGACCAAGAATCCATATAGCTGATGCTTGAAAAGCATTTCAAGAACGTGTACAGCCAGCTTATAACTAGCCTAATGATAGCGATGCTGACTAACCACGTTAAAACCCACACGTTAAACACCAGTTTATTTACTCATGGTTAATAAAACGCATGTAAAACTTTTCAGCATCAAAGGCGAAGGAGAAGCTGTAGGTAATAAAGAACCCGATTCTGAGACGAAGCTTCCAAGCAGCCGAGGTGAGATACCGAGTTCCGAGAATTTAGTAAACGCGAAACGTTTTCTCACGATTGTTTGACAATATCCCATTTTTTCAGACATGCAACTTTCGTCGGATTACATTGCAAGATATCTAGGAAAACTAAATATGATGCAAGAAAGTAGATTGGTACAGTTGCGTCATAGTATAGAAGAATTACGCGGCAGTTCAGTTCCAGCAGATGCTACGTTGCTTAGATTTTTACGCGCTAGAGAATTTTCAGTCGAAAAAGCCAGAGAAATGCTAACGCAGTCGTTACACTGGAGAAAGAAGCATCAAGTTGATAAGCTTCTGGATGATTACGAAGCCCCGCAAGTTGTCAAAGATTACTTTCCCGGAGGTTGGCATCACTTTGACAAAGGTAAACAGATCTTGGAATGCAAACCACTATTACCTAATTGACATGATTGTCAGAAAGCGTCATTCGATTTAATTAAATTTCAGTTAGAGAATTAACTTGCAAATGCAAAATTGTTGAATTATATTGTATTCAATAATTTTTTTTATTTTTCATCACATATTTTTATTTGACAATTGACAGACGGCCGCCCGCTTTACGTTCTACGATTGGGTCAAATGGATGTTAAAGGGTTGCTGAAATCAATCGGAGAAGACGAAGTCTTGTTACTGGTGAGGATTTGTTTCCCCTTTCTTGAAGTTAATGCGAATTCAGTTGACGAAACGAAATTTAATTTTACATTAATATTATAACAGTGCAGAAGTTGGACATTACGAGGTGGAAATTTGAATGATAATAGATAATTGTAAACGCTAAGAGGGGACCCGCATCAATATCTAATAAGCGATAAACCATGATTACAGGCTTTGCACGTCTGCGAAGAGGGTCTGCAGCTAATGGATGAGGCGACAACAATTTGCGGCTATCCTGTGTCTCAGTGGACGCTACTTATAGATTTAGAAGGTCTAAACATGCGTCATTTGTGGAGACCTGGTATTAAGGTACGGTAGTTTTACTATTATACAAGGATGAGAAAAGAACCAAGAATGTGAAAGTACTCAAGTGTTTGATTCGTATGATGGTAAAAACAATTCTCTAGAAAAAGACACAACTCAGAAGATCAACAAGGAGTTACTTTTTATACTTTCAGGCATTGTTACGAATAATTGAAATCGTCGAGGCCAATTATCCCGAGACAATGGGTCGTGTATTGATTATACGAGCTCCTAGATGTTTCCCGATATTATGGACACTTATCAGCACCTTTATACGTAAGTTTGAATATTTTCTCGTAGCGAATTTTCTTATCAGTTTATTTTTCTTTTCATTCTTTTTCTGTCAACTGACAAGCATCTAATTGTAAAATTACTAAGGCAGGTGAATTTTGTTTCAGACGAAAATACGAGAAACAAGTTTGTATTTTCTTGCGGTACCGATTATCAAGAGCAGGGCGCTGGAGGTCTGACCGATTACATCGATCAGGATGTGATACCAGATTTCTTAGGTGGTCCATCAGAGGTAACGCAATTTACGATTATTTATATATTAGATAATATTATTAAGAACTATCTGTTCCGTGATTGAAAAAGTTAATGTAATTGCTTTGAGAAAAACCCATCAATCGATAGTTGCCAGAAATAAAAAGTAGTAATGCATTGAATTGGGTGACAGGAAGGAGTTTGCGAGGTGTATGATATGGTACCGCGTCGCTTTTACGTTATCGACGCAGAAGCCAGCAGTGTAAGACCAATTGATGAAATATATAATCTGTGTATTGTCGTTCACACGTCACAGATCATATCGCCGACACTCTTGGTTTAACGCCAAATTTAATGAATATTGTGTCTCAAGGTCCGAATGATACTGTCATAGATTACGATCAATTAATATCAGTTCAAACAACGTGCCAAGAATAACGCCGCTCACAATGCTGCAGCATAATCGTACCTTTTTTATCATGTGCTTTTACACCTTTTTTGTGTCCGTTAATACATTTGATTATATTCACCGACGTATTTTTTTTTTTTTTTTCTCTTGTTTTTGTCAACAAAATACGCAATTTAACATTTATAACTACGATTGAGATACTGAGCGTAAAGTAATGTTGAAAATAATTCAACCACACTACATGTTCATCATATGAATGTTCAATGCACCAAAGTTCTGAACACACAACAGAAACAAATTTTAGGAGAAAAATAACGAAAAAATTTATCCGATCTGTACCTGAAAGCTATCAGCTCCTGTAATATAATAAAAATTTCTCTCTGTCACGGAGTTTAAGCATCAAAATGCAGCTACTTGAAACTAAACATCTTTTTCCTGTTCATCAGACATTCATAGTAGACGGAGGTGTCGTGCCAAAGCAGTTGTATCGGCTAGATCTGGAGGTTGGTGCTTCAACGGAACACGAGCACAGCCTTTATCAATCTATAAGTCTCAGTCGTGGTCAAGTCCATAATGTCGTTATACATTGTAACGATCCAGGAGCCGTGCTGACGTGGGATTTTGACGTCATGAGACACAACGTGACATTTACCGTACTGCGTAAAACAAGAAACAGTATATGTGACGACGCGGGTGGTGAGTGTATTGTATACTCATTTTTTTTTCCTCCATCTTTTGCAATCTAAATGGCCTATCAATAATTTTAAATATTGAATAAACCATGCTTCATTTTTTAGGACCGAGTCGCTCGTCTTTCACTAACGGTGAACTAGACGCTGCCGCAACTAAAGAATGGAAGGAAGGAATTGATTGCGTAAAAGTTGAACCCAGTGTATTGTGTCATGACGGGGAAAGTATTCAGGTACGAATAGGATGAGATATTTCTTTTCGTCCCGTCATTTGATTTTTTAAATATGTAGCTAACGACTTTTTCACTACTTTTATACGCTGTAAAATTCTTCCTATATTTTTATTCCCTCCTGAAAACAGGGTACTCATATAATGCAAGTAGCAGGAAGTTATATCCTACAATGGCAGTACCAAGAAGATCAAACCGAACGACTACCAGCAATTACATCTCACAAGGCCCAGCTTATGTATTTCCACGAAACTCTGCCGTCGGTTCAGTACAGGTAATAAAACTTGCTTCATCTCAAATTCAATACAAGAAAGTGGAAACAAGTTTTTTACTTTTTCTTTCTGTTTATCCAGAAAACTGCGTTATTACGATACATGTACCAGATTTTAGCTTCGCAATTTTCATTTTTATTTATGTCTAAACAGAGGCTCGATGATGAGTTTGCAGTCAGCAATTAGCGGAAAATCCATCGCTAGTTCATCTTTGTCCAGATGAGAGACAATAATTGCTGAAGATTGTAGCCACGTACCACTTGACGATGACGCCTGAACAATCCGATGTAAACTACTTAATAGCTTAAAGTCGACTAGCAGAATTAATTGCTACGTGGATTCACCTTAGAACAATATATGAAAACAGTCAGGTCGCTGATTAAATTATAATTTTTTTTTTTTTTTTTTGCAACAAATTTGAAGTTACGTACGATACATCAAGAATGAAGGATATTTCTAGTGAAAATACGATTTACAAATCTAGATCTGTGAATAGTGTTTTGTAAACTTTTCTGTTATATATTTTTTTCTTTTCTTTTTTGTTTTTATCTTTATGTATTACCTAATATTATCGGCGTGAAACAGTCTTTTCAAAGAAATTTTAGACTTGTTTGGCGTTAGATGTAATTAGACAGACTGAAGTGCAGCTAGCTAAAAAAAAAAGAAAAAAAAACGAGTATAGTACCTATATTCAAATCTCTAATCATCAATTCGCAGAAATGTTTTATTTATGTTCGTTTTTCTCCCGTTTTGGAGATTTTAACGTTCAGGCAGAGTTATTAACGAATAGTGCAGAATCGTTCTGTTTACTGTGCAAAAGAGGAATAATAACTTGGTGATATGATGATATATCTAAATAAATATTTTAAATTCAGTAGTACGAAATTGGGGTCGTTGTAATAAAATTTACAAAAGATATATGTAACACACGACAAAATTTGGTCGAAAGTGAAAAAAAAAATTATTTACACTTCCCCCACGCTGCGACTACAGTAATTTGTATGTAAATATACACAGACTTGCTATAATCAATTAATATTGAAGCAATATTATAGAATAAGTGATAAGAATACAGACCTACTTTTGAGCCAATAAATACTGGACTATAAGGAAAAACATACACATAATAATGTCCTATAAATGATACGGGTGAATTGATATAATTATTCGGTATCAAGCAATAATGGAGTAACGAGGATGAGATGGAAAAAAAAAAAATACTAAAAATTGAAAAACCGTATCCAATAAATTTCACGTATTCACGTATGTCGATACCTTGCAATAGTAAAGATATGAACAAACTCAATGTAACAACATTTCACAAAAATGCAACACATGTACAAAGAGGCAGAAAACAAATAACCAAAAAACAAAAAAAAACAAAAAAAGAGAAAGAAAAACGATTTACAATATTGCCTAAATACAATGATCAAAATAATTATCGAATTTCATGTACAACATACATGCTATGAAACAATCAATTGAAAACTGATCACAATAATCGAAGATATGTTTAAAAAAAAAGATTATGTAGCTTAGGAATTGACACGAATTTTGTAATGCATAATTTCAGACTAAAGAATTAATTTCGAGAGAATAACTAATATAAACGCGAATGAATTCTGTTTTGGAATAAATTTTGGTAGGAACCTATGGCCCTCCCGCCCCGTCCAGACGTTATGCTTACACAATGACATTGATGTCGATGTTATAATACGAAATAATGGCATTTCAATGTAGGAAAGTCCTGTAATTATAATTTTATCGTCTTTTATTAATTGTTGTAGAAACAATTACTAATGGTGCCGGTGTAGAAAAAACCCCGTCAAGTAAACATAAAAATGTATCACTTGGCGTTAAAATATGTAGATCATTAAAATTAGTTCGCTTGTAAGATTATTTTTCTTTTTTTTTTTCTTCATCGCAATCGTTCAATAGCGTGAATTTTCTTTTTTCCTTTCTAATAAGTTTAATACTCTTAATATGAGGGATATTGAATTAAATTAACACTTGGCCAATTTCACGGTCAGTTTAATAAGAACTAAATATAAATGTTAGGAACCTAAAAAATATTGGATTTTAGAATCTCATATTTGTCATTAGCGTAAAGTTTATATGTAAACAAGTACAGACGTACGGTAATATTGCTTACGTCTTACTGTCCTAAGAAGTAAAATTCAATAGCTGCGATGATGTTTAAATACAGAGAAAAGGTTTCAAGTATTTGCTCTTTACGATTAATCAAATTTTTTGATAAGTATATCGTATGACCAATCGAATGGCTTTGTGTATTGCTAAGAATTAGCTTACGCGGCACCCATCGATCTTTAAGATGTAGAATAGTGAATTTGTGAATAGTAAAAAGAGCGATTATTACAATGATAATAACTGATGATCACGTCGGTTGTTAATCATAAATTACAGCTGAGAAGTACAATACTGAAAACTAACCATCTCATGCATGTTAGCGATGATAGATTAATTGATTAGTGTTTAAAATAAAGAAAAAAATATATATATAGGTATATATGTATACCAAAAAAGAGAAAAAAAAATAGTCGATCAAAGTTATAGCAAATTTTCAGTAGATTATGAATTGCAAGTAGTTGGTCTATCATTCGTGGTTTATCATTGTACAAACTTTGATTCTCTTCTCTAATAATTTTACTGACAATACCGTCTACTAGAAAATGACTTGATAAGAAATAACTAATGCAGCTCAACAGTATTGAATATTGGCCAAATAGGGTAATATTTTACCAAATAAGTTTGTGCCCAAGTTAAAGTGAATTGAATCGACGATATGAAATGAATTTCAACAGCTTTATTATTAAACTTACATATTTCCCTAAGTATAAGGGTAGAAATAATCGGTATTGGTTTCAAAGTTCCGATTGATATTTATCGAACAAAGATTAGAATAAAAGTGTTCATATTCTCAGTTAAATAGCCTGACGAATACAAATATAATACGACACATATGACTTTCGACAATGTTAGTAAAACTGTTAGAAAATGTTTAATAATTGGTACAGGTAACTGGAATTGTTACTAAATAAACTATTGGATTGTAATAGTCATACGCTAAGTCAGACACTGTAGCAGAAGAGTAATGCAAGTGGAACCGCCTAGAGAATTGAAAATTTGAATATTTTATGCAGTCTTTTTAAACAGTTATGTATTTCTAAAAAACATGGCTTTTTGCAAATACAAGTACAGTCTTTTGGAAAAAACTCTTTGCAGAAGTTCTCTCATATATAATACTCGTGAAACGGTGAAAGACAAGTTTTTCTTTAGCAAAAATCGTGCCCTCAAAATTGCGTGCCAAAATATAACATCTATGTTAATAAAGATTGTTTGATCTGCGTGCATTATTCTTCTAACACTATTTCTTTAGATATGTGGTTTTAAACGTATTCAAAAACTTTAAAGTACGTTGTGTGCAAATATAACGTACAAGGACAAAAACAAATTGTAAAAAAAATTAGGAAAACATAATTCATTCGTAGAATAATGTTGATGACAAATGAATAGAGCTATATTTAAATAAAAATCAAATATAACTTTTCACGATCAACTTTCATTTTCCAATTATCCCTTGTCTAAATCCAAATCTCTGCAGGGGATCGACGGACAGGAAATGTAATTAGGAACCGGTCCAATGATTTTGCCTATCGTTGCCTCGTCATAAATAAGAATAAAAACGAAATACAGATGTACGAATATAATTCAACCGTTTATTATAAAAACACAGAACGCAATGTTCCATCCTCATTCATTCTCATTTCACACATCATAACTTACAGATACCGAGATGTTGTAGTCTATACTTATACACATAATTACATCTATCGTCGTTTAAATCCATACTTTTTCCTTTCGTAGAATAGATCCGTTTTCGAACTTCCCAGGTTTACAATTTTCGGGCACCCGTCTCTCTGTCATAAATATTCAAAGAATTAGCATTTTCAGCGTCACCAATTTGAATCTTTGATAACAACCTTACGTACATCTTTTTCTTGAATTGTACATTCTTTGCAGTAATATGCATCAGATACACCAGGTCCTCCGCAGATAACGCAACGGCCTTGGTAAGATCCATAATTACATTCGTCACAAATTCGTACCAGTGTACAAGGTCTCACATACGAGTCGCAGATTACACATTTTCCATCACACTTTTCACATAATCGACCAATAGCTGGAGACGGAAAATTCAAATTGTTTGTAGAAAATTATTCACAGGTGAAGCCAGGTTGGCTAGGGTGATGTTAGGTTATGTCAACATGTAGAATCGGCAGAATGAGCCATGAAGTAATATTTTCAAGGTCACAGTTTCGAAAACGATAATACCAGTAGCCATACGTGTTTCACGAGCTATTATTAGCAATGAAATAAGTCATAAAATCTCGAAACGAGCGGAGATAGTAATGATCAGCATTGCGATCAAGTCTTACGCTATTTCTCAAACAACTTACCAACGCCCGGCTGTTTCCTACAAAATATCAAATCTGGATGATGCTTAGCCATGCTTTGGAATGATTAGCGTCCTTCGGATACCTCAGAATACTTAAAATTATTTCGTCGACATCAACTGGCAACTTTTTGAAAATGACCGACCTTACCGAAAACGGATGTATCGGTATCAAATTAATTTTCAACATCGGTACCTTCACCCGCCACCAGAGGGTACATTTTCAAACGGAAATACAAGGAATTTGAAATTTAAACTTGCTATGATTATTGAAATGAAAGATTAAACGAAACATAGATGGAATTGAGACAAACGTTATATTCCCGTATTTCACACAAATAATCAAACTATCAGAGAGAGCGAGAGAGAGAGAGAACTGAAAGCACAAGTCTTCTATTTCGTTTTCTGCTCTCTCTCATTTAGACACATTCGGTAATCCACATCATGCGTTTCGAAATCAGCCCCCGGTGCTGTCAACTATCTTATGTCGTTTTTCGCTATAGAGTTCGTAGCTGGTTTTAGTCCTAGGGAGTTTTCAGCGCTGCCAGTGAGTGTTGGAACGCACTCATAAATTGTCATAGACTATTGACTGAAGACTGGACGGCTATGCTAACAAGATTTTGTGTACTTATGTGATTATGTGATAGAAGGCCTCCGCCGATAAAGAAGCTTCAGATCACTCCAATTCCACTTGCTGAGTATTGGTCACAAAAATTTATCCTAGGGTAACAGATTTAAATTCTTCAGTCAACGCAGACTCACTCACTCACCCCCTTGCACCCAAATTCAGAATATATTCGCTGATGGATCCGCAGTGACCAGTGACAATCAGATTAGAGGGAATAATTCAGATAGCTGCAATCCTCGGATGCACGAATTTACCAATCCAAGTACCAGAATTAGCTTCCTCGTAGCGCGTTCGCTGACTGCAGTTTGGCATTATTTGGCATGTTAAAGCACAGTGCGAAGTGTCGGTCGTGTGCGTATTTTTGGACATCGCGCGTATTTACGCGTACGTATTATGTACGTGAGAAAAAAGTAGTAAGGCTTCAACTCGGAGGGAAGGAATAGGGTGATATTCGACCGTAGTAAATTTTGTATCATTTTTCATTCCTGCCCTCATTATTGCGCGAACGATTTCGGGGTGAATGACGGGTCGCAAGTCCCGTAATGGATAATTCTAATTGGGATGCAGGTGAGTCTTTCAATTATCTCGTTATTTCAACCCCTTGATAATTTGTTCTGGTTTCACGACATTGGCTGAAAATGTGTTGAAAAATTGAATATTTTCACCACGGTATGCAATTTTCATGTAGAGAATCACCGAAAGTCAATGAAAAATATCTGCGCTACATTAGTCAGTTTTATTTGTTTATAGATTGTTAATTGAAATTCTCTCGTAAGTAATTGTCTCAATTGGGTAGGACTCTTCAAATCAATTCTATTGACATTTTAAACCGTTCGTTCTAAACTAGAAGTAAGCAAAGCCGTGAAATCTTGTTGATCTTTCAAGCTGGACAGATTCTCGAGTCCTTACATCAAACTTGTAAATAGACAATAACTATTTATAGAATAGTCTTGAAGCTCGGTTATACACAGTTTTTATGCTTATCTCCTATTTCTATTTCTCTGTACAGGTACTCATGCTGTATGGTATTAAATTTTAGGTTTTTCATTTCATTTTCAGCCTTATCAAAGCTTCTCAATTCACTGGAAGATAATAAGACTGAACTCCCAAGTTGCAGCGAGGAGGAGCTTAATTTTCTCAGTGAAATATTAAAGTCGAAGGAGCTTAACGCGTTGGTTAACGTTCACAACAAGATCATAAATATCTCCAATGATGACAAATTCTTTCCTGTATTATCAAACTCCATGGACGTCAACGTCGACGTTTTGGATGTACTTGTGCCAAAAACACGTGGATCCGCAGATTGCAAGCAACTGTTTCTTTTATTACAGAACCGTCATATGCAGGTAAGAGAAGGAAATCAATGAAATTGAAAAATACAAGGAGAAATTTCAAATGAAAAATCTTTTCATTCTTCAATAATAATTTAATTTAGGGAGGAAAGAGATAGCCATTCAATTTCGATATATATCCTTCTTTTACAAATATCAAGTATCATGCTTGGAACAATTAAACGAACTTTCACGGATGAAACAAACTTATTCACGGCACTCATTTCGAACAAGCGACAAAAAGAAAAAAAGTTAAATCCATTAACACCCTTGGATTTTCAGGCTCTGCTATGCACTCACGACGCAGTTGCGAAAAAGGAATACTACCCAAAAATTCCTGAACTACCCCTGGAAGTCGACGAAGACGATGAAATCATAAAAATTGTGGAGCTTATCAAGTCCAACGAGCCCTTGGTACGTCTTACCGATCACATCAAATTTTCTAGGATTAATTTGGTTTTAAGAGACAGCATAGAGGGACAACAAGATTACTAGAGTTACGGCGAAGCATTGGCTTTTTTCCCCTTCCCAAGATAAATAAGTATCATCGAAAGGCCAATTGTATTAACGAATTTCTTTTATCATTGACAAACTTGCTTTGAAGTGCGGTCCTGGTGTTGAACCAATTGTGGTAAGTTTCTCATCGGGCTTTGAAGATTGGTTACTTTCATTGGCAAAACGTGAAAGAAAAAAAAAAAAAAAAAAAAGCAAAGAACAATAATGATAATGAATCACATCCTTTCTCTCTATGCATTGAAATATGAATTAGCCAACTTTCCTATTTCCCTACTAAATTCGATTCCCGACCATTTTGGTGCCAAGTATCATTAGTTACCCCCAATAGTTATACCATAACCGAGCAAAGTTGAACCCTGTAAAGATTGTTTAAAAAATATTGCACGGTCACTAAATACTCGCGCTTCAACCGATGAGTCAAGTTCTCTGATTCCGCTATGCTGTGCTATAAACTGCACTGTCGACAGAAATAGTAGCTGTCTACTACATAATGCTCTTGTTCCAGAGCAAATGATTGAGTTCCATGATTTGTTTTTTTATTGTTTTTGTCTCTACACTTTCTGCTCAAATGCGATGCTTGAATATTAAGACAGAAAAGCATAATTGATCAAAAAAACCATGACTACGGTAACCAAATTCAACTTCTGACGAAATAAACCTATATATCAGTTCCCATTTACTAACAGGGAGCAACGATAAAGACTTGCGAAGGAACCGACAAGATAGTCTTCGCGCGAATTCTTCTAGGTGGCCCGGCAGACAGATCTGGGGCTATTCATGTCGGCGACGAGGTTCTTGAGGTGAACGGTATCAGCGTTGAAGGAAAGACACCGGCTTGTGTACTGAAAATTCTCGTAAGCAGATTTTTACTCCATTGAAGATCGTTCTTTGGTGAAAAAGTGCATTATTCACCGTTTTGATATGATGTTTTAGGACGATTTTGAGGGCACAGTAACATTCAAACTTATTCCAGCGAGTAGCAGGTGCGGCGTCAGAGAAAGCAAGGTAACATCGAGAAACCTTGTAAAATTATAATTACAATAGGTATGTTTGAAAACAGGATGAAACTTCCTAACAACCACTTTCACAGGTTCGTGTTCGGGCACATTTTTCGTATACTGCCGCGGACGATCCTTACATACCTTGCAAAGAAGCAGGATTAGATTTTGTCAAAGGGGATATACTTCACATCGTAAGTCAGGATGATTCTCACTGGTTAGTATCGTTTCAAGCGGGGATAAAAACGCTGAACTAAACTTTATTCAGTAATTTCTTGTGAAATTAATATCAAGCGATCTTCCTAGTTTGACTTGAACGTCAAAACATTTTATTGTTTCAAAGGTGGCAGGCGCGACGTGAAGGCGATCGAAATATGAGAGCTGGCCTCATTCCTAGCCGAGCCCTTCAGGAGCGAAACATCGTCTTAGAGCGACAGCTCAAGGAAAAGAGCGATGAATCTGACCATATGAGTATGTAGTACACGTTGCTATTTCATTGTTAATTTTGTAGACTATCACAGGTTTGATACAGTCAAAAACAAATCAATCCTCCTTATCTCCTGCCTCTCTAATTCGATCGATGAAACTTTGGGCTGCTTTTGTTGATAATTAACCGCCACGCACTCCTAACTATCGGTTAGGCCTGTGTTCTGTTCCAGTGGCTTTGCCTGCCCTGTGTCCCCGTCCCCAGACCTCTTCGCTCGTCTTGCCCACAAAGTGCAACTTGCAGGGTCCTAAGACTAAAAAAATCATGTATGACGTGGCAGAGAATGACGACTTTGACCGCGAGGAGATACCGACTTACGAGGAGGTTGCCAAACTCTATCCAAGGCCCGGATTCTATAGACCTGTCGTCCTTGTTGGACCTCCTGGGGTCGGCAGAAACGAGCTCAAACGGAGACTGGTCGCCACCAATCCAGAAAAATATAAGACTCCGATTCCGTGTGAGTTTTAAAATGAATACAAATTCTAATCCCGATATGGGAAAGCTCTCGGAGATTAGAAAAAAACTAAAATAACCAAGTCACTCGCTGTCCGACAATTTTTATAAATTTTCTTTTCTCCGTAAATTAGATACTTCAAGATCGCCAAAACCTGGGGAGGTGAACGGCAAAGACTACTTCTTTGTATCGCATGAAAACATGAAGGCAGACATAGACTCTGGGAAGTTTATAGAGTACGGTGAATACAAAGGAAATCTTTACGGCACAAGCCGGGAGAGTGTAGAGTCGCTAGTAAACGCCGGGTATGTCTGTGTGCTTAATCCGCACTATCAGGCTTTAAAGATGCTGCGAAACCCGCAGCTTAAACCGTTTGTCGTATACGTGAAACCGCCCAGATTTGAAATACTGAAGGAAACTAGAAACGAGGCAAGAGCGAGATCGACATTCGACGAGAAGAACTCTAGAGGTTTTACGGTAAGAATATTATATTTCACTTCGTCGCGTGTATCCCATTAAACTTGAAACTTCACTTTTTGAACTGACCTTTTATATCCTCTCAAAAAATTTCTTTCCAGGACGACGAGTTTCACGAGATGATACACAGCGGAGAGCGAATAGAATTCCATTACTCCCATCACTTTGACGAAACGATTATCAATGCCGATCTGTCGATGGCTTTTGAAGAGCTAGTCAGCGCCATTTCGAGACTGGAAACCGTACCCTTGTGGGTTCCAGCTTCCTGGGTTCAGTGAGAATTATTGCTCTCAATAGCCTATTCTGTGTAAATTCAAGAGCTTGACACTGAGGGATAGAATAAAAAGCTCACGGTGTAGTTAGAATTATTTAAAAGCACCAGAATTTGGTGATTATAAAAAAAAATATCAGAATTGCTAGAATGGAGCAACAGAACGAATCAAACAACGCCCTACAGATCGTCTATAGAAGTTGGGAAGAATGGTTTTTGTCGGAAAACTTTTACCCTACCTTCGCCGCCTCAGAATGAACTTTGTCAATAAGTGAAAACGAGATATAAGGTTTTCTGAAAAAAATCACACTTTGTTTTCGCAAGAGAATGCTGGCGTTTAAGATTTTATTTTAAAATTTCTTATTATTTCAAGTAATGAGTAACTGTCTGTGTCGATCACCACTGATACGAAACGACGTGTTCAATCTTCTAAAGTAATAACTTAGATCGTTAATTGAATGAGAACTCAACGCCAACGCATGAAATAAAAAGAAAAATATTTGAAAAGTCAACAAAGTCTCGAGGATATATCTATCTAACATAATAGTGTTTCTGTTGAGCATACAGGTAGCATTTTTTACGATAACACTATAGCCGCCCGTATTATAGGTATCGAAATATAGATTTGTTAAAAACTGCTAGAACATTGCAATATTTTTAGAAGAAAAACAAAAAAAAAAAAAATTGAAAAGAGAAAAATTAGGAAAATTAAATAAAAAAGACATTGCAAAAGCAATGTTTAGCTATAAAACGAATTAAAAATGGTATTATAATATTAATATTGTAATTAATTTTTATTTATAATTGAATTATTATTATCATATAAATAATGATTAACCCAATTATTGTTAACTGTTGCCAAATAAATAGACAAAGAATTAAAGTAATAAAGTTATTATCCATATTGAAACAAAAGAATAAAAAATCAAAAACAGAAACCAATATTGTTGTATCCCAAGCGACTGTAAGTTATGTTATTTTACAGAATTTGTTATTAATGTATACTAATCAATATACGGTATCTGTTGAAATATTTAATTATAACATCAACGATCTTATGTCCTTGTTTCTCGGATTTCTAAGGCCCGCCATTTCCCAACAATTTTATTTCACTGAGAATATTGATGCTACTGTCCGAAAAAAAAGTCGAATTGCACACTAAAATCTCACAGTATAGATTTTTCTGAACATTATTACTCTTATAGTAAAATTTGTACCAAAACTATGTGGCCAAAACACGTGTATTATAAACGGGGAAATCCATCCTTTTACAGGGAGGATTTAGAATTGAGATAAAAATCTGAAAAAATTAGGGAACTGTTTTTGAATTGTTTGAAGTCGATTTGAAGGGCGGCACGGAAAAAGATCGGCAACACCGTAAATAAGGATCACCCTAATTGTGCACATACATAGTTGAATTGAGACACGCATCGGGCATCAGTTTGATTTGATAAAAAATTACATCGAGGGCCTTAGAGATCAAGGGTATGTAGCACTCGCAAACCCTTTGCGTTTATTTGTTTATTCAATATAGGAAGAAAAAGGGGGACTTTCCTCGGTCGGTAAAGGTACGAGTACTACATACCCTTCATTCGCAAACGAAAACTGTAGCCCAGGAGCACCTGCATGTGTTCACATGTTTTCCGCCGTCACATAGGCGAAAGGCACTACTCGACGCGCACAGATTGCCTACATACAGGCAGATTTAAACGCATATACAATAATTTACGATCCTTACACGGGCATTTCAATGATAACGAAATTCAGGAAACAGATATGCGTTAAAAAAAACGATCGTCGAGATTGTCAGTGACCCTGTTTTACTGGATCGTAATATTTCCGCAAGCATGTATGCAGTTAATAAGTTGTACAAAGATCCTTACCTAGAATTGTGAATTGTAACCGGGAGTCCTCGTGAATACTCTTTTGATGCCGTATCATCCTCAAACACTGCTGGTTGCCCATTTGCACTGATTTGCACAACTAAACTGCACTGATTTACACTGCTAGACTGCACCGAAGGTCACCGATTGATGGTCATTACGCGAATGCTCTACTTTGGCTGGACGAAGGTCGAGGAAATATACAAACCAGCGTCGAACGAAAATCGCACCGTCAAACTTTGTTGATTCGGCTGTCTCGCGATCTTGTTTTCCCATTAAACTATCAACCACACCGCATTCCGTAATTATTCCAACGAATACACACTTTATCTGCGATAAGTCAGTACATTATTTCACTTTAAACACAACACACCAACTTCAACTTACACGCGTTTAATTGGATTACACGAACGAAACTCAACGTCAGGCGAATAATAATGAAAATGGCTACTTGATCGTTTGTCACTTGTTTGTCAGAGCTTGCGTATCCCGCCAAAATTTACGAAATGTCGATGCAAGCGCCATCATGGTGAAATCAAGAGTATCAAATTGATCGGTAAGTGCGTCGGTAGGTGAGGTAGTATTTTTTCGACAATTACATGCAGCGAAAATTCGAATTTGCTTACCATAGAAGCACGTTTTGTTGCTGTCATGATATGAATTCCTTTGTTTGACCAAACTTCCGCATCAAATAAGTCGGTATTTACGCTCACAATCAACTCGTCAGCGGCGGAGATTCTTCATCCGGATCAATCAGACCACCTTTCGTTAAATATTCCAATGTGTAGAGTCATAAGTATGTGCTGGATTCGTAAGTCGCAGCTCACTCACTGTTGGTACACTGTCGAGACGTCTCACACCACACAACAGACCGAACACGTTGACTGACCAAACTTCAGTGAGCCGATATTCTCCTTGTTCAAACTTGGAGTCTGTATTGAAAATGGCGACTTAGACAGCCAGCGCCACTGACGGACATTTTACAAACTACGAAGGCAATGATGATTTTCACTTCCTTGGTCGGCATCTATTTTAACAACAGTTTACGGAATAAACCACGGACTTAGCATGGACCGTGGAATAAACCAGTTTCCAACTAGCTGTCAGAATTCTCTCTGACAGAGCGTTGATTGGTGTCGATAGGAGCGATATAGCGTTAAATTTTATTTAATAATAATATGATATACGTCGAATTATTTTGTTAGCGTCGAATTAATTTATCCATAGCTGTACCGCTAATCTGAATCAACTGAAATGACATCGAAGACTGAAATTACGTTGGAACATTTTTATATTTTCAATGGAACATACGCAAAGAAGGAAGGAGAGGTATTTTGGAATTTTGTCTGTATTATTTGTCGTCGAAGTATTTCTGGTCTTAAATTTAACTCGAGTTTAATTTCTCTTCCTTCTTCAGACACAATTGCACAAAAACACTATCGACATGTATTTGTCTGTACAGATGACTAAAGCTCGTGATGATAAACGATTTTTGTGACTCACAAATTATCATATCAGAGAACATGTGCACTAGAAAAATCCAGTTACTAAAATGTTATTCAATTATTTATGGTATACCATTACGGAACAGTGAATCAATATTTATTTTATTTTAATTTTAAGCATGAATTTTTTTATTAAAGTTCATTAATTTACACTTCTTATTATTTTAGGAAGAGAAAAAGATTCTGTACTATTATCCAGTTTCAACGGATTCGGAAACACAAATAAAAAATATCGGACTTGGAGAGGCGATCATTAAATTTACCCAGTAAGTAAACAATAAGAATCAGTGTTGAAATAGTCGATGTTTACTACTGGATAATCAAAGTTTTCTTTTAATCGACAGATCCTTCAGCCCCGGACAAACATGTGATTACTGTCATACTCACAAAACCCGACAAATCTATTTCGAACCCGAGCCAGATTTCTGGATGGTTATGGTATTTGTTTTCTCATTCTTACAATATCCTACACGTGCTTTCGACTCAATTGTATCAATCACTTGGTTTTTTAATCCCCGCAGATTGTAGGCATACCTTATCTTTGGAAGACCAAAGACGATACGGAATATATTGAGTATCAGCATGACGAAGTATCGAGCAGCGTATGTCAAGCGATCCTAAAACAAACTTACGCCATGTTCAAACTGTTCATGGGCTCTTTTAATACCATTTTAAATGACCCTGATTGCGGTTCAGTTCTTTTATTAAAACATAAACTGGATCACTTTTACTCAAGGGTAATTAACGATGAAGTCACATTTTTTCTCCAACCCAACTTTGATCGATAAATTTTATTTCTACCATTTCATTTCAGTACCTGCCATCTCTGAAATTGAACAACAGTGACATTTTAGATGTTTTTCAAGGCTTGCAATTTTTACCATTAGACAAGACGACGTTTCTCCACGTTCAATGTTTTATGAATCTCGTCGAAGCAATGTTTTCTCAAGTAAAATACACCGCTTTCCTATACAATGATCAACTAGTCTGGTGAGTAAAGCAGTGATAAGCAAAGGTATCGATTACACTAGAGACAAAGTTCGAACAATTTTTTCGACTAGACGATCGATAAAAAATATTGCTTTTATTAGGAGCGGGCTGGAGCCTCAAGACATGCAAGTTGTTTACAACTATTTAGTAAGCACATTGTTACCAGCTCACCTTGAAACTGAATTACATGGTGGATCCATGCCTCGTAATTCTCCATCCCCGTTCACAACCTCGCACTACGGAAAGTGAGTTTCGACTCTTGACAATCAGTGAATTTGCAAACAAAACGCACCATTAGTCTTGATTATTATTGATCACGCAATAAACATCAATCTTTGCATTTTGTATTTCAGGTTCGTAACAGGTCCTAGCAGCATTAATGAACCCAGTGGAATTGGCAAATTACCCAAAGTGTTCATAAATTATTCCACAACGCCAGTTTCCCTGTATTTAGTAGTGTATCGTGCACTGAGTGCGACGATATGTTTATTTGTGGACAGTAAGTATACTTCGACAGTACTTTGCAGTAAAATTATTCACAACTGTTGAGCAATGCAAATGTTAGATACTCTTGCTAATTTGTATATATTCGTTAAAGGCAAGACCAGCTTGCTTATGGATCTTTTTAAAAGCCTCGACACGTTTCTCGGGCCCCAATTAACCACGCTGGTCAGTCTGGTGGCGGAACAGTGTTCAAAGCACGTGTCATTCAGCGCTGAATCATGCCCGAAGTATTTGTACTTCAACAAGCTGAATTTAGCCTATAAAAGCACGATTCATTTGGATAATAGACGCTGTTCTAACGTATTAACGACACCTGAAGTGCTACGGATAATAACTGATATAAATAATGATACAAAAAAGTATGTAAAAATAAATCAAACTTTTCATGCACAGTTTTACCAATGAGCCTTGATGATATTTCAGATTCAAAGAAGCTGGCGAAATCGTGATAAAAACAATGAGCGAATACTGGGTTGTTGGCAAATTATCGAACTTGAGAGAATTTTTTGTTGTTACGCAACAGAAAAATGCTAATTTAATTGAAATTGATGGTGCGTATAAAAGTGAATAGCAAATTTTTCAAAATGCATTAACAAAATTGAGTTTCAAGCATTATATTTAATAATCAACATACACGATCATTTCAGATGAAGTAAGGCGACTCTGTGATCAACAATTGAAAAGTATATTCTTCCACTAGTGTCAATGATCAATCAGGTACAGTTCTAACATTGAGTTGGCAATCAGAGTCCACGATCAAATTAATTGCTAACTAATAGTTTCTGAACCTTTGAACATTTCGCTTGACTTAATATCATCCAACAACCTGCTTGATTATACGTTTATGTATAATTATGCAGTCGGATTGACAGGTATATACAAATGTATATAGGTAATAGTGGATTACCTCACCTGTGCTGTACAGCAACATGTAATATAGTAGATAACAAAAATATTCAAAAAATAATACCTATTTACATCATAGTGCAATAAAACTGTACTGACATTAGCTCGGACTCTACAAATTTCTAATTTACGGGGTAAATATTTTTTCCATCGTTATTTTTATCATAAAAAACAGGGCAACTTTTATAGATTTATCCTGAAACTGCCTAAAACGTATGACTGACGGTCATTTATAAAATTTCTATAATCAAAATGATGCAAAACATTGGAGTCACTGATTTGCTTTCGTGTATACGATTAGTTTATTCAGATGTAGCGTCATCATCTTCCACAATCTCTCGCTTAACAACCATATTCGAAAACTTTTTCAATTTAGCAACAAAAAATCCGTCCATGTTATGCGTATGGGGATAGAAACGTCTGGTCAATTTAAGAGTCGGGTGAAACCTGTGATGTCGATAGTTTGTAAAGCCTTCCTCACCAAAATCTAAACCAGTTGGTACAAGTTTCACGTCTCGTTTCTTCAAAGCATAATCAACTATCCACTCGTTTTCCTCCGGAAGAATTGAACATGTTGAATAGACGATGATGCCTCCGGTGTCGGAACGTGCATTGACGCTGTCTATGGCAGCCAATAAAAGTTCTCTTTGCAATGTGCAACAACGTTGAACGTCCAGTTCGTCTTTGTTTATTTTAACGCCAGGATCCTTTGCCACAACTCCAGTGCCTGTACAAGGAGCGTCGAGAAGAACTCGATCAAAACCTTTTATGATCTGTATTGCGAAACAAAAAATACATTATTGTTACGAGGCAATTACTTGATTATTTTTACTGTATAATATCATGATAATCGGACAATGTTATTGGTAAACTCACAGAAGGTATTTTCCTTCCGTCGTAACTGCAAATAACTGAATTCACTATTCCGAGTCTGTGAAAATTTCCAATCACCGCTTTGATCCTATCCCGATTTACATCATTGGAAAATAAGACTCCGGTATTTTTCATCAGAGCTGCAATATGGGAGGATTTACCACCGGGTGCTGAACACATGTCCAAAACCCTTTCATTCTCTTTGGGATCCAGGGCAATTACTGGTAAAAAACTAGACGCCCCTTGCAGGATGTAGTGTCCTGCCAGGTATTCTGGTGTGGCCCCCATC
Source organism: Neodiprion fabricii (assembly GCF_021155785.1). Classification (NCBI taxonomy): domain Eukaryota; kingdom Metazoa; phylum Arthropoda; class Insecta; order Hymenoptera; family Diprionidae; genus Neodiprion; species Neodiprion fabricii. The sequence continues at coordinate 2,039,118 of NC_060240.1, read as the reverse complement.
GGAACTTGCGAGGAATAAACTACCAGCCCAACTTTTGTCCATTTCCCAATTGGGTCTAAGTTAACTCCTCTGTTGATCAGAGCCTGTGAAAGAAGAAACGTCAGTACTAGTGGCATAGTTTTTCCTGATCCAATGTACTATGAATTATACCTTCAACCTTGAATTTAACGCAAATTTGATACTCACTTGGGCCAAATCTCGACGGCGTGTTTTAAGACTGTTTGTACGAATGGTCATTGGCCTCTGAACTTCGCTTGCCTCCAAATATTCGAGCAGTTCATTCATAGGAAAGATTTGCATCAATTTCTCCATTAGAAAATCGTTGTAACTAAAGTACATGCATAGGTCAGTTCGCAACAGATCTATGTACTCCTTTCGAGCTCTGCAAAATGTGAGAGATCAACATTTAATTGTGATTTATCTCACTTGATGTATCATTTTTCCAATACCTGTAATTCGTGCTCAGATATAGAGTGATAAATAAATAGATACCTGTCTTTGTCTCGCAGTCTTTTAAAATCTGACAAGACTATTATCACATCTCGGATTCGCTGTTGAACGTCTTGCAAGCTGACTGGGTTTGCCAATTCCTCAGCGGTAGGAAATGTAAATATATCTTGATGCGTTATCGATTCTTGCATTTCCTCGGCAGCCAATTTTCTGGAAGAATATTTTTATCAAGACAGCTGTTAAAGAAGGCTTCCTAAACTGATGTTTAACGACAGATTTTTCAACATCCGAAATTACCTTTCTTTTTCCTGTTTCTTTTTCAACTTTTTGTTAGCTTTCTCGATGGGAAGTAGGTTTGACTCTTCTTCTTCATCTTCATCTTCAGTCTCGTCATCTTTTGCATCAGAATCTTCACTTTCAGCATCACTATCGCTAGCATCGCTGTCTTCTGCATTTGCTAATGGCATTTGGACTTCGGGAACTTCGTGTTCATCTCCAGATGCCACTTCTTCAGATTCCTCAGATTCCTGTGAATTGTTTCATAGAACATTGATATCTGATACATTTATCTGATCCTGATAAAATTCTATTCCTGAGAAACTATTAAATTGCATATAAAAAGACTGTCGATGACTTACAGTTTCGTTGTCATCTTTCTTTGCTGCTTGAATTACAGATTCTTTCATTTTCTTTTTTTTGGGTTCATTCAACTTTGCTTTTTGAGCCTTGCTTTTTAACTGCCTTTTTTTTGCTCTCTGCTTTTGCCGGTGGCTCAAAGAACTTGCATCTTTCACTGGAAATATATACAAAAAAATGCATTTAAAAAAATTGGCACTAATAGTACAAAGTTTATAACGACGAAACATTGTCAAGCAAACTATTATTACCAATGAGCCCTTTTGGGAATGTCGGGTCGCTTTGCTTCTTTGATTTTCTTCCCGGTCCAGCTGGGACGACAACTTCGTCATACTTTGCTTTACGACCCATGTTTCTAAATAGAAAAGAATTCAGGTGAAATAAATATATTCAGAACTCAGGTGAATTCAACGTATAAACGGTACACAAGCTTAAGCTTTCCTCAATCTTTGAAATGCCGTTTGAATCGAGTAATCACCGAATATCGCTGCCTGATACTTAAGTTCACTTAACTTCCTCCATGAAACAAAAAATCGAAACTACTACTATTGTCTATAACTTACTCTGTGTAAAACTGTTATAACCCCTATTAATCCGTTAATATTTGAAAGAACAAATTTTGTGTTTTGAACATAACCAAAGCGAACTAACACATGGCATAAACAACCTTGAAGTAAACAGATTCGAGAAAGGTGACTGCAGTGCACAGTTTGTACAATGCAGAAATCGACCCGTCGTATCAAGCGTAACGCTTACTTTGCAAAGGAAAAGAATGGCGGATTGACGTCATTTTCTACCCGGTTTTGCGCGTGGTTAAACTTTGAAACGTGACAAAATCTCTTTGGAAATATTTAATAATCAAAATTTTACTGAAAAGTATTAAAATAAGCTTGTTTCACATTCAAACTTGAATTAAAACCAAGAGATCACTGATTAAATCCGGTTTAGAAATAACTGCCATTTTAGAAGCCCGAAGCGCCAGTCGCGCTGCCAATGGAATTTTGAGGTAACCAATCGTAGTTATTTTCCTCATCGCGGCGGAAATTGACATAAGTTTTCGGAACGGCGTTGCGATCTTGCGATTGGTGTATTTCCACTTTCCAGTGTCACCGCTCGGTGTTATTTCTTGCAATTCGTTAAACATTATCATAGAAAATAGTAAAGAACCGTGTACAATATTACGATTGAATAAACCGTTGCCATATTTAATGTGGATTTTAAACAAAATCCCATTTAATATCCTTTATTTATTAAAGAAAGAAGTGAGAAGGATAAATAGGTTGTTTTTTTTTTGACATAGAATCAGATTAAAATGAGTTTGTGAATACTAAACTTGCGCGTTGATCGTCCCGCGATGGTTTTTGCAAGTGTGCGTCTCTGTGTTATGTATGCGTACTTTAATGTGAGTGTGTGCATGCGCTCTAATGCATAATATACACATAGCAGCAGGTTCAGTTGTCCAGTATTTGATACATATTATTCATCGATGCTGTCACATTTTGTGTATATTTGAGTTTAGTGAATAACCGTTATCGCAGAGAAACGAACCGATCTTCTAAAGAGAGGTTAAAAACTCGAATATACGGTAATAGTGGCAAGCTTCAAGCCCGACTTGGTGATCGCTTTATAAGACGGTCGGTCGTTCGTTGTCATTTGAAAACGGAAGCCATCTTGTGGCCGAGCCTCCCATATTATTACCAGGGAATAATAGTTGACCAACTAATTGTTCCGAGAAATTAATTCGTATCTTTTTCATTACGTCTAGACTATGCACGAATCATTGTACCATATGTTTACATAGCCATGGCTGCGACGAGAAAGTTGCAAGGTGAGGAGAATATGTTTCCAGCATGTTTACATCTAGAACCTCTTGTGTTATTACCCTCCACCACGTATATGTTCCCTTTGCAAATCGCCACATTTCGAGACCGTTATAACCGGCAATGCTCATTCAAAATCAAATAATCCGACCGCGACTTCAATTCCGCATAAATTTCCCGTCTATGCTTCAATATTTGACAGTTATTATCGGCCCTCTGGGTGAATGCTTGGACAGTCTCTCCTATCTCCACTCTTTTTTATCCCCTTCTCAAAATCTTGCCCTGACATTCGTTTTTTCACTTAAATATTACTCCTCATTACCAAATATCGACTCCTTCCGTTAGCATAACCTTAAAACGCTCACTTCTCGGTCAACTTTTATTTTGAAAACTTGTATTTACAGTTACAATTTTGTTGCCGGGGGCCAGTCTTCTCGATTCTCCGCCATGACAAATAGTTTACATGTTTCATCTGTACTGCGTTATTCTTACTAACAAATTGACAATCATATAAAGCACAGTTCTTTTACTACCTGTTGAAAGTTGTAACAAAATTTTTATTTTTTTTTCTCTAACCAACATTCATCGTTATTTAGATACCTTGTTTTACTTTTTTCACTTGAACGTAGTAATTATATTTACACAGTTTATTTAACGTTTATGAATAAAAACATCTTTTCGATGTTGTTAATATGTACTGAATTTTTGGGATATTTGATAATTAATATTTTTACTACGTGAATTTGAATCAGGATTAAAGCGGTTTAACGACCTTAGCATGTCTTGATGTTCTTAGTTGGGTATTTAGCGAATTAACTTATTATGAAATTAGGAACTTATGGTTATTGGACAACTAGTAAGAAACTGAAAAAAATCAAAAAGTTCATGTTATTGTTGTAATTCTAATTCATAGTTGAAACAATGTTCTAACACAGTAAGTTTCTATACAAGTCTAACAAAATAAAAAAATATTGGATCTAATAGGTGTATCAAAATGTATGACAAATTATCGTAGCCAATGAATCAGAATTTGACGAACCTTACTAAAAACCGACTATGAAAAAGGGTTTGGAACAAGTAAACCCATAGACAAGTTATCACAAAGATTAAAGATAATAGTTGACATTTTATCTCCGATATGTTAACAATGTATAATGATATCTTGGCCACAAAGTAGCGTAGTGTAAACAATAGCTGTGTTGATAATACTTCTGTTATAATATTGAGTACAAAGTTTAATTTTTGCGGATTGAACCGTATCAAACAGTTTCATACAATCATGCTTTCACACAACAATTCTTAACTCTTTACATGTATATGAGCAAAATTAATATGCCTTAAACGATCAGTTCTCTAAAGGCATCATTATTTTTTCATATCAAAAAATATGTCAAGATTTACAGGAATTTGTGAATGTTCTAATTAATGTACGTGATATAATGTAATTATTTTCAGCTACGACGTTGATTATCTTACTGTCAATTTTCATTTATGTGTATTGTTCAGTATGGTTTGTTTTTTTTTTTTATTACTAGAAAACGTTTCCTGTCTTCCCACATGCTTTACGCAGAACTTCCTCAGTTCCGTACCTTGATTTTTGATCCAAGTAGAGTAGATATTGTCATTAATCATCCATGCCTAGTCTTCAAGAATCTAATTGTAAAAGAGAAAATTTATCTATTGTAATATTGGTGTTAATGGTAGAATGTTATTTTAACAATATAGATACTTATCACTTCTTTTTGCACCAACAATGTAGGAGTTAAGATGAGAGAAATGAAAGGTAACTCCTACTTTATATCACGTTAATGCGATAATTCTCTAGCTTGACTTTGACGGAGGGAAAATTTTTGCTAAAAAAGAAAATGTTATCTCACAAAATCGTTTCATAGTCACTTCTCGTTACATTTTCTGCTTATTTGTTGACTGGATATAGAAAAAATAAAATAAAACACTTGTTACAATTCGAGTATTTCTTGAAGCTTACACGCTTCCTTGAAATAAGACATATGCTCTTTTATATTTTTATCCTTTCCTTCATAGGCAATCAGGAGTTTGTAAAAATTTAAACATGTACCACTTAGAGTTATCTCGTTACAACCAAAACTTTTCTGAAAGTTTCATTTAAAATTTCAGGTGAAATAGACAGGTGCCTTAAAAAAGTGACGGAGGGCGTAGAGACGTTTGAGGACATTTGGCAAAAAGTCCACAATGCCACTAACAGCAACCAGAAGGAGAAGTACGAAGCTGATCTCAAGAAGGAGATCAAAAAGCTTCAAAGGTTACGTGACCAAATCAAGAGCTGGATTGCATCTGGAGAAATTAAGGACAAAAGTACCCTCCTTGATTATCGAAAGCTAATCGAAACTGTGAGTAAATCAAACACGAATAGAATTGACCACTGAACAAATGTACGATCATAATTTTGTTTTGTTTTTTGGAATTGATTGGCGAATAATGTTGTCATATTCATTGATTCTTTACAGCAAATGGAGAGGTTCAAAGTCGTAGAAAGGGAAACAAAGACTAAGGCTTATTCTAAGGAAGGCCTAGGAGCTGCCCAAAAACTTGACCCGGCGCAAAAGGAAAGAGAAGAAGTCAGTAACTGGCTAGCTAATTCGATAGATGCGCTCAATTTGCAGGTGAGACACGAAAGTTTATTTATTGTGATGACTTTTATCCGTCCTTGTGATTTTGTACCTACTCTCAACAACATCTAATCATCGCACATACTGATCACAAGATCTGCTGGCGAGAATTCAATCATAACGTTTACTATCATTGAAAAATTTTCGGTATAGCTGGATACATTTGAGTCTGAAATAGAGTCATTGCTTGCCGGAAAGAAAAAAAGGCTAGACAAAGATAAGCAGGATAGAATGGATGAACTCAAAGCAAAGCTTGAAAAACACCGATACCACATTCGCAAGCTGGAGACGTTGTTGCGCATGTTGGATAATATGTCTGTCGAGGTTGACACGGTGAGTGCATCAAATTCATAGATAATCTCCTTATCTTTACTTCTTTGGGCAGCTGACTATATTCAAACATTATTTAGAGCAGCTATGTACTACGCTGCTGAATTGTAGAAGATTTTATAAATGAAATTAGTCGCCCAATAAATCAGTAGTTGGGATCAGGAAAGGAAAATAAAAAGAAAATAGAATAACGTCAAGCATTCCACAACCTCTCAAATTGTACAACAAATGCTTGCAATGTGATCAGGATTAATGAGGAATCACAAGAGAAAAATAACACCGTGCGATTGCTGTGTATATTTGGATATACATAAGTAGCTTGCTTGAAAAACTGAAGGATTTTATCAAAACAATAAAAAAAAAAGAAAGAAATTATTGTCGAAAGCAGACATTGTAAGGTTTAGAGTTGCGGGACACAGTGCGCGATGCATGTTTCATTAATCATTACTCCCAAATGCTATGTTTTTTGTGTTAAATCGTCAAAGGTGATAAAAGGTTGTTTTACAAAACGTGCGAAACATTTGTGTAGATCAAGAGGATAAAGGATGATGTCGAGTATTATATCGAATCTTCCCAAGAGCCAGACTTTGAGGAAAATGAGTACATTTATGACGACATTATTGGACTGGACGAAGTCGAGTTATCTGGTGTTGGTATACCATCGTCAGCAACGACGGATAGTAACAACAGTAACGAAACCGGAGGCACTCCAACGTCCACTAATTCAGGAACATCGCCCATACCGTCACCTCCTCTAAGTTCCACGATGCACAATCATTCGAGTGATAGTTCCACAGATATGGATAAGAAAACAAAGGTTAGATAATTGCAGACTGGCAAATACCACTGACTACCTGAAATTAAGAAATTAGAGAAAAATAGTTTGCACGTTATTTTACACCCAGCTGTCAAATTCATCATTTTACATGTAATTTCTGATTCTTACAGCCCGTGAAACCGACGGCAGTGAGACCTTTACTTAATTCCCAAGGAAGTATTCCAACAACAGGAAGCACTACTGTAATAAAGATGAGTTTGTTGTCGAGCAGTACGCCGAGCAAACCCATTCCCATGACATCTAGCCATAGCTCGCCTAGCGCCACAATTAACCACATTGCAACGTCAAACGCTGGAAACTTTGCAACTGTTGCTGCGTCGCACATAAACTCTCAAGTCATCCATTCTACCTCTAGTAAAACATCATGTAAGCAATTGAAGAGATACCCTATTTTTCACCATCTAGATTTCAGTCAAAACGTCTCACACAAATACAATATGGATAACTAGCAGTGCAGCAAGAAATATTCGTGTAATATTTCTCATGATTAGACACAAGGGTTTTTCCTTTGGAAAAGGGAAAATTTCGCATCAAAAAACGTGGAGTTATCAGGAAATACCAAGCTGTTCAGTCTACACTCTGACTGATGTATGCACTCATCATTATTTGCTTGACATATTTTCACAGCTCACGGAAGTGAAAATGGGCTGTTATCATCATCATCAACATCAAGCGTAGCGTCGAACGTACCTCCAACAATTATGCAGCAGCACAATAATCCACCGCCGCTTCAGCCGTCTCATATACTGCTAAATCAGCAGAGTCAGAATCACAACAGTGAAACGGAAATGACAACACCAATTCCCTCGTCATCGTCTCCGCCTTCGCCTGTCAGCAGTCGATCCTCGCCATTGCCTGCAAATTCCTGTTCGCCGGTACCATCTGCCACCAACGGTCTCATCTCTAAAATTCCCGACGGCATGTCCTCGCTAAAATCCATTGCCCAACAAGTTATTGTCAGAGCAGGTATTGAGATACCTCCGTCGGAGCCAACCAGGAACCTCTTTGACACTACGAAGGTGTCGAATGCTACTTCGGAAGCACACATTCCGCCGCTGCTCGGGGTGGCGCCGCTGGGACCGGTGCCTCTCCAAAAAGAGCACCAACTTCAATTCCAAATGATGGAAGCAGCTTACTATCACATGCCTCATCCTTCAGACTCTGAACGACTCAGATCGTATTTGCCCCGCAACTTGTGCAAAACGCCGCCCTACTACCAACAAGTAAATCTGACACTACCGAGTTTATAAAAAGGATCCAGTCGTTGGGACGTTGGGGCTAATTAGTTATCGTTACAGGTACAACTTCCACATTCTGATACAGTGGAATTTTTCCAGCGACTATCAACAGAGACGCTGTTCTTCATATTTTACTATATGGAAGGATCTAAGGGACAGTACTTGGCAGCTAAAGCCCTTAAGAAACAAAGCTGGAGGTTCCATACGAAATACATGATGTGGTTCCAAAGGCACGAAGAGCCCAAAGTTATCAACGAGGAGTACGAACAGGTAACATTCATCACTTATATCTGTTTTAAAATCCTAGGCGAATTTATACTTGAAAATATGTAATTGTGTGCGCATCTTTTGTTTGCATATATTTTTTTATTTATTTTCCAGGGAACGTACATATATTTCGACTATGAAAAATGGGGGCAACGCAAAAAAGAAGGCTTCACTTTTGAGTACAAGTACTTAGAGGACAGGGACCTTAACTAATCTCAGATCTGTCGCTCATGGGGTCTCCGAAATGCACTATTTCTGTACCGGTATTATCAACAAAGAAAAATCTAAAAGACATTTTATTTTTTATGATTCTATATTTTCACAAAATATAATTTTACTTATTGGTAAAAAAAAAAAACAAAAAAAGGTATCTGAAACGACAAAGATGAGATGAAGAGAAAAACATTGAGAAAAGGTATGAACACCTGCTTAGTGGGCACAATGAAGGCATTCATTACATAACTATACTGTGGTAAAAATCTCCCCCACCCCCCCCCCCCTTTATCCTCGAAAAAAAGTTAAAATCTATAATGACGTATGTTTACCGGGGACAGTACACTGTAACTAAATAATAATATGAGAGGCACCAGGAACACACCTGAGTAGAGTATGATTTGGTGTGTGGTCTGTGATCATAAGAGGAAGAAGTTATACTCGCTGGCGACTGACTCGAAATACCAGTACAAACATGTGTGCGGCCCACCCGCCCTGCGATGGCGAGGTGGAGGGCGCTCATGCTATGGTATGTCTTAATGTTAGATTATAAGTAGCCTTTTTGTATAAAGTATATTGAGGTATAAAACCCTTAAATTGAATTACTGTACAGAATGTGTAGAAATAGTGAATAATAATATTATGGAATATATTTTATTTCTCATTTAAATGAAACCTAAGTTGTTTCACTTTAACCAAACTAGTGCCTCTCATCCAATAGAAATCTATATTATCATTTTTTTTTTCAATATTTTTTTTTTTCAATGAGACATTTACTAAGAGGCATTCCATAAATTTTATGCCCATGTACGCAGAAGACTGAAGGAAACATAGGTCAATCATTTAATTTTGTTAAATTAGAATTCAGATTTTATCAATATTTCATCAATGATGTAATTAATTTGATCTACACTTTTTTGTATACGAATTCTTATCTCTTATCTCAGCCTTTTCTTTTTCCTTTGAATCCTTTGCCTTTTACTCTTTTCCTAACACCAATCGATTGCTCTGTGTCGTCGTCGTTGTCACCGCCACCTTTCCTCTTTTTTCCTTTACCAGACTTTTTATTGTCCTCAATGTCCTTCATTTCCTAAAATGTCCCAAGATCAAAAGTGTCAGAATTGTCATTATGCCAATATTAGTTGTGGTAGTATAAATTTGACTGGAATATAAATATTTTACAGTCGCTGAATTTCTTTTTAATCACTTGGCAATATTGATGAAATATTTTACTAACCATTTTTACCATACGATGAGCTTCTGATACTCTTTCTTGGAGTACCATAACTTCGTCTTCTTGTGTTGTATAAAGAGGTAACTTTTTCGATATTAATTGCTCTATTCGTTGATAAAGTTCAACGTCATATTGTGTAACAAACGTAATTGCCCTACCGGATCGACCTGCTCTAGCAGTTCTTCCAACTCGATGGATGTAGTCTTTGCTGTGTGTCGGTATGTCAAAGTTAATAACAATATCGACATGAGGAATATCCAGACCCCTGTTCAAGAATTCGGATAAATTAATGTGCATTCCTTATTCCAGTTAACGATCAATTTGGTATAATGCATCGGGAGAGTGATTACTGAACTGCCAACATTATAATACATACATGTGATAAGTTTACTTACCTACTAGCTACATCGGTTGATATTAGGACAGATCTGTTTTTAGCCTTGAATTTTGTCAGGGCAGCTAGTCGTTTATTCTGTGACATCTGCCCATGCAAGGGAACAGCCATGAACCCAAGATTTCGTAACAGGAGGGCTGTTCTGAGTGTATTGTTGCAGGTGGCGCAGAATATCATAAAACTATTTCCTGCCAATTCATTCAATATGTGAACCAGGTACACGTCCTGTTTGAAACAAGTTCGTTTTGTTTTAAAGAGTATTCAAGAACCAAGTTCACTTTGTCGGAATTGATGATTAGACGTCGGAGTATTGAGGATTTAAGAAATTTCGTAGGGTATGATTAATTTATGGAATCAACGGAAATACCAGTAATTTACCTTGAATTTAGCAGGAATGAAGATGTAAGATTGTTGCAATTTTTCAACAGTTTGGTACTTAGTGGATACTTCAACCTTTACAGGATTTTGCAAAGAAGCTCGCTGTAACTTTTGTACTTTTTTCGTCATTGTTGCCGAAAATAGTAATGTCCTTCTCTCTCGTGGAATTACCCTTAATATTTTATCAACCTCAACTTCAAAGTCCATGTTCAATATACGGTCAGCCTCATCCATCACCTGAAAATGGACCATAAAAAATTAAATTTCAAATAGTCCTAAACGAACTGAAACAATGGTAAATTATTATTAGGTTACTCAAAATTGGAATGAAAATAAGACAACGATAAATCCGAGCGTGAATATTACCAAATATTTAAGCGAACGTAAATTAAATCCCTTGGTATTTTCAAGGTGGTCGACAAGTCTTCCAGGTGTTGCAATCAGAATGTGGGGTTTTTTAGCCAAAGTCAAGGCCTGAGACATCATGTCCATTCCGCCTACAATAACAGCACATTTCACACCAATACTGGCACCTGTTGGAGATGAAAATCAGACTACTTTAACCCATATCGGCGAATCACATTTAACACACAGTGACTTTAAGACAAGCCGCGATTTTATTTCTAACAAAACCTTACCTAGTGCTTCAAACTGTTCTGATATTTGAAATGCTAACTCTCTGGTGGGCGTCAAAATAAGAGCGAAATATCTCTGCGGATTTTCCAACAAAGCTTGTAATATCGGAAGTGCAAAGGCTCCTGTTTTTCCAGAACCGGTTTCTGCCAAGCCTATCACATCCTTTCCTAAAATTATGCATGAAACTTGTAGAATAGTTTGCCAAGAACCAGAAGATACCGCACTAAAACTTACCTTGGAGTGTTAAGGGTATAGCTTCCTTTTGGATCTTTGATGGTGTTTTCCATTTCAGTTCTTCACACGCCTGACAAAGCGAGTCGACAATGCCCTGCAAGTAACGGAGATACTTAAGGGGGTGCTCTGGTCGATCTCGACATTGACTTATAAGTGTCCTAATATCAAAGTCCACGAATTTCAAACGCGAGAAAAAGGGTTTAACAGCTCCCTTCTATACACAATTCTGAACATACACACTCAAATACATTTTCAGTTGACGCTGAATTAAAGGAATTGCATGGATTCTACGAAATTGCAATTGTTCAGAATTGTGTATAGAATGAGGCTGTTGAGCCCTTTTTCGCGTTTGAGATACGTCTCACTCAAGTTTTAACTCGAATGCAGTATAATTTATGACCTTGCTTGTTGTTCTTTGAATAATTTTAATCAACCTCATACGTACCAAATCTTTCCAAGTAACATCCACAACGGTTTCTTCAGGATCGATCTCTAAGGCACTCGTTGATGCCATTTTGTTGAATTATAATAATATTTACTGCTGAATTTTCTCACGTTTGTTATTATATTTTTGATACTTATAGGTTATGTGTCACGACAATGCGCACACACGTGCATCAGCTTCAGCGACATCAGCCTAGACCAGCCCCCTGACACACGCTGCTAAAAAAGTGGTTCGCAACATGTCCCTCGATTCTGCCGCCAATTTCCGCCACTAGTGGCGCTAGTAGTTAGCTGACGAGCTTGTGCGCGGTCAGCGATAGCAGCGAGCGTGTCAGACACTGATATGTGTGACACTGTGTTACACGGTCGAATACTGTGCCTTGGTGCTTGTTGGAACGCTTTGAGGTTCTTAATTCAGTCACTAGAGTCCGCTCATGCATTATACGAAAAATCTAGGAACACTGAGCGCTCCAGGAAAAAAAAACATTTGTGAAACGCATGTAGATTATCATTGCATTTAATAAATAAATATAAACAATACCATGCGTCGAAAATAAAATCTCTAACTGAAAAATTGGCAGCAATGAATCCGACACAGTGTCCAACCATGCTCCGCAGCTGTGTCCGACTGTGTCGTTCTGTGTCGTTGTTGGAAAGCACCATGTTCGACACAGTGTCGCTCTGTATCGCTCTGTGTCGTTGCTGGAAAGCTCCCAGTACACCGATATACGCTACATCGTTATTACACCGGATAAAGGATCGCCTACTCCGTGGGATCGCCTATGCTTTGCATGCCAGCGACTTGAGTTGTAAGAATACCATTATTAAGATTGGCAGTAAAATTGTCAAAAAATATCGTAATTTCACCCTAAATTGACGTCATTTTTTTTTCATCTAATCTTGTGTTGTGAAATGACGGTAAAAATTTTTTTTGATCAATTTACGGTGAAGATATCGTAACATCACCTATTTAGATACAAAAAAACCGGTTGAGTTTTTTACTTAGTAATTTTGACGGTCACAAAAAAATATGACCCCTCATTTACAAAATTACAACTAGGTAGAAGTGGCGCGTCATTTTTTTCGCCCTCCGTGATAATAATTTTCGTTTTTTTTCAGTAGAAAGCAGTATAACATTCACAGCCGATTCTGAACGTATTGATAAATTTATTAGTTTTATTACAAAAATATGTACCTAGAAAGACAATTCTTAGATTTCTTCTTAGTGTTCCTTCAAATTGTTTTTAGAACAGTATTCTAGTTTAAGTATATATGTTATGATGTGACCAATGTGGTAATTTTATTTGCAGTCACGTTACCAGTTTGTGACGAGAAATTTTACTGTCACGTTTATCACTTACATCTCTTCAAGCGACTCGGCTCGAGTTGACCGAGCCGACGGCAGTCATCTTACAGGGCCTCAACCTACTTTATGCGCGGTAGATTTAAACATGAATACTGTATGTGAAAGTCATACATGATTTCATCATTAAATTCATTGAAAGCAAACAACATGCTGTTGGGTACGTTGCCGTTTTGATATCACTTGACAAGTTACGAAAATGACGTCACATGTGTCGTTGGCCCTATAAGAGGGTGGCGATTCCATTGATTCATATTGTGCCGCGCTGCGCAGCGCAATCTCTATCCAATTATGGGTCGAATTTATAGTCCGCAACGTAGTCTGCATTTACACAATTGCTAATCCTCCCTCATGATACTGAAGCGGTTCGTTTAAAAATCACAACTAATATATCTGATTTAAATTGACAACTTTTGAAATTGGCCGTTTTAGCATTGAAATGAGGAATAGGAATTTAACCGTAGTTAAGTGTAAGTGCGAACTATAAATTCGAGTCTATATATCAGTGGTCCAGTAACGACGATTCTATCGTACTTCGGATTGAATTTAAAGAATACTCTGACAAGTAATGAACAATTAGATATCTGTAATGCCACAAGTAAAACAACTAAGTTTTTGAATTCATTCTCCGTGACATACCGCTATTATTTAACTAATTGCAAGACGAATGGAGAAACTCAGGTATATAATCGTAAATTAGATAATGATAGCTAATTAGACGAGTTCATATATAATAGAGTTCCAGTATTTTATTAAAGTCATATTACAAGTAGAGTTCTAAAAGTAGCCAATAATGTCACGTAGCGTTGTTGAAAATCTCAAACGATACAGCGAATTCTGCCGAATAACAAAAGTGTTTGATCGTAACTTAAAAATGGTTAATATCCAAAAATATGACTATAACATACAAAATCGTTCTGATTCTCTCGAGCAAATTTGAGTTTTTTCAGTTGAAGTACCATTCGGTGAAGGATGGAAAGGTCAAAGCAGAATTTAATGTCACCGAAGATCATCTCGATAACGAAGGGCATTTGCATACAGGGCTGATAACCACTTTAATCGATATGACATCCGTTAGGGCACTATTTACACATAGAAATGGATTTGTGGGGATGTCCATTAATATTCATACTTCGTAAATTAAAATTTTTTCAATAATATGACTAATTTTTGATTTTTCGTACTGTGGCAAAAACTTGCATTATTGTAATGTGGTTTTTCGATGTTGCAGATATTTTCAACCAGCACTTCTTGGAGATGTGATATGTGTAGATGCTGAAGTATGTAAGATTTTACAACTGATAGGGGCGATGCCGATAGCATTCGTTGATGTTGAATTATCGAAGAAGAATGGAGTGCAGGCTAAAAATGTCATTGCTCGTGGTCAACATTTATTGACCACATTTAAGGAACCGAGCAAGAATGTATAATTGGTTCACCATCAGCTAGTTCGAGTCGCACCATTGCCGAAAAAGAATGAAGCGCTTGCAGAGACGTTGCTGTTTGTAGTCATTGAGCGTTATTATTTTTATCGCACAGCAGTATAGAAAATAAGAAATATAAATATTTTGTACACCTAATATTATGTGACTATACAATTACAGTTTGAAAAAAATTATACGTCCAGTCATTATGTAATACCAATTGAAGTATTCGGCACACGATGATGGACAGTTCAACTGTATAATTACTCGTAGAATAATGAGACCCGCGATATATTAAACCGTTGCAACAATTTTTATCGTGCTCTAGTTCCGTCGTTTTGCCATGAACTGGATGATCTATTTGCTGTAATTGGACAAGTGATAAAGAATTGCTCACGACTGGGTGGTTTAACGCGCATGCGCTAAATTCGGCAGAGCAGCCAACGTTCATAAATTCAAAAAACAGGTCATCGCGATGCATATAATTTTGACAGCTGTCAGTCATCTGAATTTGTCGCCCACCCACCAAATGACTGCCCTTGTTCTCGAATTTTAGCGTATTAGCATTAAACCATTCAAGCCGTTATCAATTGACCCTACATGTGTTTATTTGTAGTACCACCAGCGTCGCCAGTGTTCCTTTCGCATCGAAGTGTAATTGGTTGCAAGGATGCCAAAGATCGATCAAATGATGATCTTGCAATGTGATTGGTAGAAAGTTTTCAATTCAAACTGCCGCCTTATGTTCCCTCCTCTGTTTTTGGTGCATACGACACCAGTGCCATCTTATTTTATGGTTATTTGTTTACGTTTGATTACTACTGCCAGTTTTCTTGTTCAGCTGATTTCAACGATACCGTTGAGGGTATAAAATACTTCATCATCACGCTCATTGCATCACAACACGACGAACTGCGAACGTCACAACGTCGTCTTGATATACGCTTTACCGGTAATTTTTCACATTTTTTTTTTTAAATAATTATTTGTATACTAAAAAAATGTCACGTGGATTAGCAGCGATCAAAAAAGTGGCGGAATATGTAACTAATTCCAAAGGATTCGAACAGTGCCTCAAAAATGTAGGTTGAAAAAATTGAGTATAAAGTATAACAGTAGGTATATACGTAAGAACAGCTATTTATTCATTATTAAATTCCTTCGATTAAACAATTGAAACGCAGAAGGATTTTGAAATTTCGATGAGTGGTAAAAATTCTTAGCTAGCTTTCACTGCAACTGGATTTTTCAATAATATTTCTCATTATGCATACATATCGCGACACAACTGTCCTTTTGTCACTAGGTGACGGTGGTGTCTGCCGGGGATGGAAAATGCAGGGTGGAGTTTCCCGTCGAAGACGGTCATCTGAATGGGGGAGGAACTCTCCATGGAGGATTTACAGCAACTCTAGTTGACTGCATTTCTACGTATGCCTTGATGACCACTGGAACTGGTGCTCCAGGAGTATCTGTGAATATAAATGTTTCGTAAGATCTACAAAGTGTGATAAAATATTAATTACACCCCTTTATTCACCATCTCATTACCATGAATAAACTTTTGTTATTATAATTTATAGATACTTGAACGCGGCATCACCAGGTGAAGTGATTGTAGTCGATGCCAAAACCTGCAAGGCTGGGAAAAGGTTGGCTTTTCTTGAGGTCGAACTATCGAAAAAAGATGGAGGACGTCTTATTGCTCGAGGACAACATACGAAGTTTATCATGTAGATTGAATGATAACTTGATATGTTATTGATTGATTGCTATAACATCATTGTATGGCAGGGATTGTCATGTTCAAAATTCTAAAAGTTTTTAGGTTCTTATAGTTGGGACAATATCGTATACGGTGATGGACAAAAGTGAAAAAAGAAATGCAAATATATTTTTTGCCATTACAAATTTTTTTTTGCCTCAACAGCTTTTATCCAATTCCTAATAATTCACATCCAGACATTATTTTTATTGCAAAATGTCAACAATATGGTTTCGCAGCACAAATTCCAAACCCGGAACTTAACATTTGTATATACACACTTGTACAAATAGGTAACATATATTTAATAGAATATCGTGTACGGTGTTGGACAAAAGTGAAAAAAGAAATGCAAATATATTTTTTGCCGCTCAACAGCTTTTATCCAATTTCCAATAATTCACATCGAGACGTTAACTTTACTACCAAATATCAACAATATGGTTCTGCAGAACAAATTCCAAACCGGGAATTTAATATTTGTATGTTCACACTTGCACAAACAAGTAACATATATCTAAGAGCCTGCGACAATACTGACAAATGTCAATAATATGGATTTGCACAATGATATCTGAATCTGAAATATATTATTTGTATGTACAAACTTGTAGAAACAAGTACCATATATCTAAAACCTTCCGGCAGGATCGATAAATGTCAACAATACGAATTTGCAAAATGAAATCCGAATTTGGAACAAATCATTTGAATGAACAAACTTGTACAAACAACTATACAGTATAAATGAGAAACCTTCAGGTAGAATGAGCATAATAGCTTCCCGTTACCGTTGCTGATTCATACCGCTAGTATTGGAATTATGTAAAATCTGGGTAATGTGGCACTAAAAATTATCCTAGTACGAAAGGGTGACTAGTTTTTCCGCTCCCCAAGTCAATTGTGCTTGCGAAACCGATTGTGAACTAGCACCACTTCAAATACATTTCTAAAACCATAATATCTCCAGCTATTCAGCAGTTAATTTCTTTGCAACCTATTGATCTATCCTAGAAAAGCATTATGTTGCTTTGGTATTATTTGTTCGGTTTCATGCAAGGGATGACATTGGTAAGTTACTAAAAATAACTTTTTATCGTGTTCGATGTATATTTATTCTGTCAACGATTCTCTTTTTATTCATACAGGCAACGGCGATTGACTACCAGCTTCCTATGGATGTTATTCCAGTGCACTATGACCTTTTCTTATATCCTGACATCACTGCAGGCGTTTCTTATGGTAATGTGAGCATAGAATTGAATGTAACAGCCACACGCAGCACACTTATCGTCAACATGAATGAAGTCATCATATCCTCAACAAATTTAACATCCATCCTTACGGGGTCATCGCTGACTATTACATCAACCACAGAAGACACAGCCTTGCAGAGATACATAATTACGCCTTCAACTGAGATCGAAGCAGGGCAATATATATTGTCACTGGAATTCAGCGCCAATTTGACTACAGACCTTGTTGGCCTGTATCAGAGTACTTATGTTGGCGAGAACAATAATACTAGGTGAGTTGAGGAATAAGCTATTGGTAATACTTCAGGATATATTTTTAATCTCTCCATTGTGAAGAAGTAGGACATTTTGATTTTATTTTAGAAACTATAGGCCAAGATTTACAAAATTCTATTTAAAGAACTGTTATTCCCCTACCAATATCAACCCACATGTGAGATGATATTATCGATCATACCTTGTCAAGTGCAAGAAATTTACCTGAATAGTAACTATAACTAACACGGTAATCCATATCCGTATCTACCCGCAGTTTCGAATATTACATATTCCTAATACAGTACGAATTTTACATTCTGATAATATTAATGAAGTTTAGTGCTCAGACGTGACGTAAGCTGCACATAATTTTTGTATATTCCGAATAATTTGTATAGCTATCCAAGGACGCAAATGCAATAAATCAATGTGACCATATTTAATGGTTCTTCCAATCATTGCAAATTATTTCAGTTGATGATCCATGCCGAACTGAGAACAATTTAAATTAGAGAAATACGAAACTTGAAAAACTTTTGAAATGACCCAATATCACTAATTGTCTCTCCTCAGGATACTTGCTGTCGCCGTACTTCCACCGGCGTACGCAAGAAATGTGTTTCCATGTCTGGATGAACCAAAATTCAAGGCCCAATTTGACATCAAACTTGTACAGCCTTCCGGAGATAATTATACCTCAATTTCTAACATGAATGTCAAGGTGAAATGAAATAATTACTTGATCAAAAAATATTGTCACCACTCATAAGACACTGTGGCCACTAGTCACGGAAAACTGAGGAGTCAGGAAAAAGTAATAGAATTGGAAAAATAGTCGCGGAAGTCAAAGAAAAGTTAAGGAATTTTTTGGCGGTATGAAACAAGAAGAATAAAGCTTCCCCCGCAACGAAGTATAAAAACTTTATAAACATTTTTGTTCTATCTGCTTGATTCCATGACCACTCAATGGATCATAAACGTGTTTTTGAATAGCGATTTATCTGGAGCTTTACTTATTAAGTACACAAATTGACACCATTAGATCGAATTTTAGTCAGGAAAAAAGTATAATTTAGTCAGGGAAATTCAGGGAATCTGTTCAACTATTGTTAGTGGCTACCATGTGAGAATTTGAAAAATTTTTGCAATTTCTATGAGTGATTTTCGTGGGTTTCTCTGATGGGATACAAAGTTCTGATTTATAATTTGTTACAGAGATTGGATTCGAAGATAAATTCAATACTACAATTTTTTAAAGCTTATTTGTTTACCGATTAATTAGTTACCATATTGCTAATTGAATTGCGTAAAATTATACAAAAAGCTTGATTTACTTTTTATAACATATAATTGAAAATTTGGAGAGTAAATAATTGGTAGAATTTATTATATTTTGCAGAGTATTGCAGTAAATGAGCCTGCGTCGGGTTTGAATACAGTGACCTTTGCCACAAGTCCGCCAATGCCGACGTTCCTTGTCGGCCTTGTAGTCTGTGATTTTCAAGCCCGGACGACAAATGTAACGAATCTTGATGGAGAAACATTTCCAGTCAGTTTTTATACCACAGAATCCCAACTGTACAAAAGTGCTTTACCATTACAAGTTGCAACAAATGCTCTTGCATATTACATCAATCTCTTTAATGTATCTTACCCCTTGCCAAAGTTCGGTGAGTATTACGACACACTTGTGAACTAATTATGTTCCTGCCTAGATCTATCATGTATAAATAAATGCCAAATAAACTACGATTCATTACAGATATGGTTGCTATTGCTGACATTACTTTTAGCCTTGTGGAAAGCTGGGGTATGGTTCAAGCTGCTGAACACGCAATTCTTTATACTAGCAACACAAGTTCCACGAGTAACATGGACGATGTCATCTTTACCACATGTTACGGAGTTGCCCACATGTGGGTTGGAACCCTTGGTATGGGGGACAGTGCTGTCCGATTATCAACTTTTATAACACTGCGATATAAATTCACTGATTTATTTAACATTAGTAAATTGTTTCAGTATCTGTGGATTGGTGGGATGATATTTGGATCACTGAAGGTATTCCTACATGGGCACAATACAGGACCGCAAATGAGTTGTATCCGGATTGGGGCTTTGTTAGTAGCAAAAGAGGATTATAAAAATTTGAAGTCGAAGCTCTGATTTTGAATAGATTTTAAGTCATTTCCTGGTCTTTACAGATAGAACTGTTCTTATTTTACGAGGTTTTGAATGTTATGGATGATGATGCGTCTGTTGACTCGGATCCCATGATTCAGGAAATCACTACACCCGACGAAATTGCAAATGTTTATGACTCTATTAGAACCAGTAAGGTAGGTACTCGAATTTTATTGGCGCTGGACATCATTTTGCATGTATTTTGAGAGGTATAAAGAAGTATGCATCAATTTCAGGCAGCAGCAGTCATTCGCATGCTGGAAAATTTTGTAGGATCTGATATTTTCTACACAGCGATTTCGACGGATTTGAAAACATATGCATACCAGAATGAAAATACCTCCGGATTTTATGATGGACTGCAGAACCTTGTGGATTCAAGCCTCAATATCTCGGCTATCATGAATACTTGGACACTTCAAGCAGGCTTTCCTGTCGTAAATGTCGTTAAAAACGGAACCGTTTACACTCTTACTCAGAAACGATTTCTATCCGATCCTAACGCCGTCTCAAACTCTACTTCATCAACTTACGGGTAAGGCACGAAATCTCAGTAAAAAAAAGTTCAACACATTGCCAAGTTTTTCTGGATAATCTCGTGATTTCTTTGCAGATTCAGATGGACAATACCCATCACTTACGTAACAAGTGAAAACTCTACCTCGAACTTGGTGTGGTTTCAGTACGATGCCAGTAGCTGTGAGTAGCAAAAAACTTGTACGTTTGTAAAATTGTGATCTAAAACTTGGTTTTCTATATTTTAGTATCTTTGACGGTTAACACATCGGTAGAGTGGATAAAATTCAATCACGACCAAGTTGGCTTTTATCGAGTGAATTATGAAACGTCGGAGTGGGAGACACTTATCAATATTCTAAAATCTGACCCAGAGGTGAGTGCGCCAATAATTTTTGAATAGACTGCAAAGACACCTCATGAATCTATCACATTGTAGACATTCACTGCTGCGGATAGGACACAGCTTGTAGGGGATGCGTTCAGTTTAGCTGCAGCTTCCCAACTAAGTTATAACGTAACACTTGAGTTGGCTTCGTACCTCGTTAATGAGTCGCATTATATACCTTGGAATATGGCTTACACAGATTTTCAGTATATGGTCTCTATGCTAGCCGATACTGATATATCCACTAGCCTAAATGTATGTATTCTACATTGAATAATTAGCAAGAATTATAAGTTGCACGTCTTACTTGCTGTTCCCGTTACTTAATTTATCCAATCTTTGCCCGCCAGGATTACATCATTAGCTTGGTGAAACCCATTTACAAAAATGTCACATGGTCCGTAGGTGATTCCGACTCTCACATAACTCTGTAAGTAGCATTTCCGTTTGTAGAATTTAATGACTACCGTTTCTCTTCTCAGAGTTGATTTACAAACATATATTTAGGCGTCTCCGCCCAGTTGTCTTGGAAATGGCATGCAACGCAGGTTATGATCAGTGTTTGACTGAAGCTGGAAACCTTTTCTTAGACTGGATTAACAGTACCGATGATGTCCGTCCTCCTCCCGATACTCGATATGTAGTATACAAATATGGTAGGTCCCAGAATATTTAAAAAGTCTAAGCTCTTCGTCCTCTCGAGTGGAATTCATATTCCTCAGTCATATCGTTGTAAAACGTGTCAACTTACCTTTTATACAGGTATACAAAATGTGAATAGAGAGGCTGAATGGGATCAGGTGTTCCAAAAGATGTTAGATGAGACAGATTCGGCGGAGAGATTCAGGTTGTTGAATGGTTTATCAGGAATAAAAAATGCTACGATCTTGACCAAGTGAGGGCACATTACTGACACTGATAAAAAAGTAAATATACGTATGAATGTAAACATTTGTAACCCTGAGTCTTTCTATAGGTATCTAAATCTGGCCATCAACCAATCGTATGTCAAAGCTGCTGAGTTTTATTACGTCTTTGACTTTATTTTGACAAATTCGATCGGTCCAGCTACAGCTTGGGATTGGATTCGTGATAATGTGGAAACTCTAATGAATGATTATGGCTACAGTGCAAGCGACATTGCAGATTGGATTGGTAGGATTGTGGCTACCTTCCACACCGAGGCGAGAGTGGTGCAGCTGGAAACATTCTTTGAAACATACTCGGGAGTAAAGGAGGCCTTTGACACTGATCTTCTCAAAAATATATACAATAACATCGATTGGCTGAACCTTAATAATGCTACAATTGAAGCTTGGCTGAATTCGTATGTGACGTCCGAATAATCACGTAATTGCTCCAAATTGCCTACCACACCAACAGCTAACACATTCTCTCCGCTTGCTACCTTTCCAGATAACCGTTTTATGTTCTTGCATTCACCGAAAAATAGTGACTAGCTGTTGATCTAGATTGGTTTGCTAAAATTTTCCAAGAATTTCTTGCACTCAGGAATGGTGAATAATTATTTAGTTCAGTATCTTTACCTCAAGTTTGATGATGGAACATTAAAATTTGCGGAAATTGGTGCTCCTGAGAAAAGCAATTGCAGAATTTTCTAACAATTTTAAATACCGCGAGTTCACTTTTTAGATATTTAGTTCATCTTTATACGTGATATCACTTCACCCACTTTGGATGAACCGCCCATTGCACATGCCTGTTGATATACTTGTTAAAAAAGAATTCACACAGAGAAATATATTTCATAGTGATAATAATTTATTATGATACTCGTATTATTATTATTATTCATGTTTCAAATTCTATTTACTATACTTACTTACATTATAGCAGATTTATGTTAAAAAATTAGTATTTAAATGATAATAATAGCGATAATAAAGTTATCCGCACATATCAACTGAATGGCGAACGATATCGGTATAACATAATAAACAAAACTCCAAGGCTACACGTATTCGTACTGCTGAGGTAATAACTAAACTTCACTTTCGTCGCAACCTGTATGTTTTCCGCCTAGAATAGAAATGTAAAGGAATTAATGCATTGGGTATTCTTGATGTCGAGAAGTGATCGGACCGTTTTATTTATGGCTTGATCGATGGAAGTGTGAATTCGCCGATATGAATTTGTCATAAAATCGAGATAGTGCCCTGAAAGAATTGATAAACTCCTCTCATTATAATTTATAGATACTCGATCCAGGCATTACCAGATGAAGTGTGTATCATTGATGCCAAAATCAGCTCAACTGGAGGAATGCTTGCATTTCTTGAGCTTCAACTATAGTAAGAAAGGGGATATCTGGTTGCTTGAGGACAGCATACTGAGGTTATCAAGCAGATTACGTTTTATAACTTAATATGTTAGTAATTGATAGCTAAGATGCTGACGTACATCAGGAATGCTCGTGGTGAACGTTTAATAAGTTCATAGGTAGAATGACAGTCCCAAATAATAATTGCGATACCTGCATTTTTGACAATTTGGTATACCACTGTGGTGAATATAAGCAAAAAAAATGAGTTCAATCAGATGTGGAACTTCATTGCTTTGCATTAGAAATCTTTGCCATCGATGAACAGATTTCGACCGGATCCTATAAATTCATATCTTCACTGGAAAATATCGACAATATGGATTTGCAGGATGAAATCCAAATTCAGAACATACTAGTTAAACATACGAAGTCGGTTTTGTGATACAAAATCCATAAATCTGAAACCTTCAAATGGGATAAACGTAATAGCTTTTCGTGACTTTTGCTGATTCTTATCGCTACTCATGGTTTTACATTTAATCTAGAATTTGTTGCACTAAAAGTTCTGTTACTGCAAAAACGTGACGAAATTTATCTGCTGTTAAGTTCTGTTAGTAATATAAGTAGTAATAATGTTCCATTAGTGCAAAAACGTAAATTTATTCGCTGGTGAAACTGATTTTGAACCAGTGGCGCGACAAATTCACCTATAAATACTGTAGCATTTTCTACTATTTCACAATTAGATTCTTTTCAAAGTGTGGGTTGCATCGTACATAAGCATTATGTTACCTTGGTATTATTTTCTCGGTTTTGTGCAAGGAGTAACCCTGGTAAGTTGACAAAAATAAACCTTCGCCATGTCCGATGGATGTTCGTTCTGTTGGCGATTCTTTTCTTTTTCGTACAGGTAACAGCGATTGACTACCGACTTCCTACGGATGTAATTCCATTACGCTATGACCTTTGTATATACCCTGATATCTCCTCAGGCGTTTTTAATGGTACCGTGAGCATAGAATTGAACGTAACAGCCACACGCAGTACGATTATTGTTAACAAGTACGACCTCGACATATCTTCACTTAATTTAACGTACCCCTCAACGAGTTCCTTACTAACGATCACGTCAGCCACAGAAAACACAGATTTACAGAAATATATAATTACACCTTCAACTGAGATTGAGGCAGGGAAATATACATTGTCAATCGGGTTCAGCGGCAATTTCTCTCAAGACCTTGTTGGCCTGTATCAGAGTACTTATGTTGGCGAGAACAATAATACTAGGTGAGTTGAGGAATAAGCTATTGGTAATACTTCAGGATATATTTTTAATCTCTCCATTGTGAAGAAGTAGGACATTTTGATTTTATTTTAGAAACTATTGGCCAAGATTTACAAAATTCTATTTAAAGAACTGTTATTCCCCTACCAATGTCAACCCACATGTGAGATGATATTATCGATGATACCTTGTCAAGTGCAAGAAATTTACCTAAATAGTAACTATAACTAATACGGTAATCCATATCCGTATCTACCCGCAGTTTCGAATATTACATATTCCTAATACAGTACGAATTTTACATTCTGATAATATTAATGAAGTTCAGTGCTCAGACATGACGTAAGTTGCACATAATTTTTGTATATTCCGAATAATTTGTATAGCTATCCAAGGACGCAAATGCAATAAATCAATGTGACCATATTTAATGGTTCTTCCAATCATTGTAAATTATTTCAGTTGATGATCCATGCCGAACTGAGAACAATTTAAATTAGAGAAATACGAAACTTGAAAAACTTTTGAAATGACCCAATATCACTAATTGTCTCTCCTCAGGATACTTGCTGTCGCCGTACTTCCACCGGCGTACGCAAGAAATGTGTTTCCATGCCTGGATGAACCAAAATTCAAGGCCCAATTTGACATCAAACTTGTACAGCCTTCCGGAGATAATTATACCTCAATTTCTAACATGAATGTCAAGGTGAAATGAAATAATTACTTGATCAAAAAATATTGTCACCACTCATAAGACACTGTGGCCACTAGTCACGGAAAACTGAGGAGTCAGGAAAAAGTAATAGAATTGGAAAAATAGTCGCGGAAGTCAAAGAAAAGTTAAGGAATTTTTTGACGGTATGAAACAAGAAAAATAAAGCTTCCCCCGCAACGAAGTATAAAAACTTTATAAACATTCTTGTTCTATCTGCTTGATTCCATGACCACTCAATAGATTATGAACGTGTTTTTGAATAACGATTTATCTGGAGCTTTACTTATTAAGTACACAAATTGACACCATTAGATCGAATTTTAGTCAGCAAAAAAGTGTAATTTGGTAAGGGAAATTCAGGGAATCTGTTCAACTATTGTTAGTGGCTACCATGTAAGAATTTGAAAAATTTTTACAATTTCTATGAGTGATTTTCGTGGGTTTCTCTGATGGGATACAAAGTACTGATTTATAATTTGTTACAGAGATTGGATTCGAAGATAAATTCAATACTACAATTTTTTAAAGCTTATTTGTTTACCGATTAATTAGCTACCATATTGCTAATTGAATTGCGTAAAATTATACAAAAAGCTTGATTTACTTTTTATAACATATAATTGAAAATTTGGAGAGTAAATAATTGGTAGAATTTATTATATTTTGCAGAGTATTGCAGTAAATGAGCCTGCGTCGGGTTTGAAAACAGTGACCTTTGCCACAAGTCCGCCAATGCCGACGTTCCTTGTCGGCCTTGTAGTCTGTGATTTTCAAGCCCGGACGACAAATGTGACGAATCTTGATGGAGAAACATTTCCAGTCAGTTTTTATACCACAGAATCCCAACTGTACAAAAGTGCTTTACCATTACAAGTTGCAACAAATGCTCTTGCATATTACATCAATCTCTTTAATGTGTCTTACCCCTTGCCAAAGTTCGGTGAGTATTACGACACACTTGTGAACTAATTATGTTCCTGTCTAGATATATCATGTATAAATAAATGCCAAATGAACTACGATTCATTACAGATATGGTTGCTATTGCTGACATTACTTTTAACCTTGTGGAAAGCTGGGGTATGGTTCAAGCTGCTGAACACGCAATTCTTTATACTAGCAACACAAGTTCCACGAGTAACATGGACGATGTCATCTTTACCACATGTTACGGAGTTACCCACATGTGGGTTGGAACCCTTGGTATGGGGGACAGTGCTGTCCGATTATCAACTTCTATAACACTGCGATATAAATTCACTGATTTATTTAACATTAGTGAATTGTTTCAGTGTCTGTGGAATGGTGGGATGATATTTGGATCACCGAAGGTATTCCTACATGGGCACAATACAGGACCGCAAATGAGTTGTATCCGGATTGGGGCTTTGTTAGTAGCAAAAGAGGATTATAAAAATTTGAAGTCCAAGCTCTGATTTTGAATAGATTTTAAGTCATTTCCTGGTCTTTACAGATAGAACTGTTCTTATTTTACGAGGTTTTGAATGTTATGGATGACGATGCGTCTGTTGTCTCGGATCCCATGATTCAGGAAATCACTACACCCGACGAAATTGCAAATGTTTATGACTCTATTAGAACCAGTAAGGTAGGTACTCGAATTTTATTGACGCTGGACATCATTTTGCATGTATTTTGAGAGACGTAATGAAGTATGCATCAATTTCAGGCAGCAGCAGTCATTCGCATGCTGGAAAATTTTGTAGGATCTGATATTTTCTACACAGCGATTTCGACGGATTTGAAAACATATGCATACCAGAATGAAAATACCTCCGGATTTTATGATGGACTGCAGAACCTTGTGGATTCAAGCCTCAATATCTCGGCTATCATGAATACTTGGACACTTCAAGCAGGCTTTCCTGTCGTAAATGTCGTTAAAAACGGAACCGTTTACACTCTTACTCAGAAACGATTTCTATCCGATCCTAACGCCGTCTCAAACTCTACTTCATCAACTTACGGGTAAGGCACGAAATCTCAGTAAAAAAAAGTTCAACACATTGCCAAGTTTTTCTGGATAATCTCGTGATTTCTTTGCAGATTCAGATGGACAATACCCATCACTTACGTAACAAGTGAAAACTCTACCTCGAACTTGGTGTGGTTTCAGTACGATGCCAGTAGCTGTGAGTAGCAAAAAACTTGTACGTTTGTAAAATTGTGATCTAAAACTTGGTTTTCTATATTTTAGTATCTTTGACGGTTAACACATCGGTAGAGTGGATAAAATTCAATCACGACCAAGTTGGCTTTTATCGAGTGAATTATGAAACGTCGGAGTGGGAGACACTTATCAATATTCTAAAATCTGACCCAGAGGTGAGTGCGCCAATAATTTTTGAATAGACTGCAAAGACACCTCATGAATCTATCACATTGTAGACATTCACTGCTGCGGATAGGACACAGCTTGTAGGGGATGCGTTCAGTTTAGCTGCAGCTTCCCAACTAAGTTATAACGTAACACTTGAGTTGGCTTCGTACCTCGTTAATGAGTCGCATTATATACCTTGGAATATGGCTTACACAGATTTTCAGTATATGGTCTCTATGCTAGCCGATACTGATATATCCACTAGCCTAAATGTATGTATTCTACATTGAATAATTAGCAAGAATTATAAGTTGCACGTCTTACTTGCTGTTCCCGTTACTTAATTTATCCAATCTTTGCCCGCCAGGATTACATCATTAGCTTGGTGAAACCCATTTACAAAAATGTCACATGGTCCGTAGGTGATTCCGACTCTCACATAACTCTGTAAGTAGCATTTCCGTTTGTAGAATTTAATGACTACCGTTTCTCTTCTCAGAGTTGATTTACAAACATATATTTAGGCGTCTCCGCCCAGTTGTCTTGGAAATGGCATGCAACGCAGGTTATGATCAGTGTTTGACTGAAGCTGGAAACCTTTTCTTAGACTGGATTAACGGTACTGATGATGTCCGTCCTCCTCCCGATACTCGATATGTAGTATACAAATATGGTA
This sequence comes from Neodiprion fabricii, assembly GCF_021155785.1. Taxonomy (NCBI): domain Eukaryota; kingdom Metazoa; phylum Arthropoda; class Insecta; order Hymenoptera; family Diprionidae; genus Neodiprion; species Neodiprion fabricii. The sequence goes on along the minus strand of NC_060240.1, from coordinate 2,010,897 downwards.
GGTCCCAGAATATTTAAAAAGTCTAAGCTCATCGTCATCTCGAGTGGAATTCATATTTCTCAGTCATATCGTTGTAAAATGTGTCAACTTACCTTTTATACAGGTATACAAAATGTGAATAGAGAGGCTGAATGGGATCAGGTGTTCCAAAAGATGTTATATGAGACAGATTCGGCGGAGAGATTAAGGTTGTTGAATGGTTTATCAGGAATAAAAAATGCTACGATCTTGACCAAGTGAGGGCACATTACTGACACTGATAAAAAAGTAAATATACTAATGAATGTAAACATTTGTAACCCTGAGTCTTTCTACAGGTATCTAAATCTGGCCATCAACCAATCGTATGTCAAAGCTGCTGAGTTTTATTACGTCTTTGACTTTATTTTGACAAATTCGATCGGTCCAGCTACAGCTTGGGATTGGATTCGTGATAATGTGGAAACTCTAATGAATGATTATGGCTACAGTGCAAGCGACATTGCAGATTGGATTGGTAGGATTGTGGGTAGGCTCCACACCGAGGAAAGTATAGAGGAGATAGAATCATTCTTTGAAACATACCCAAGAATAGAAGAAGCCTTCGTCACTGATCCCCGACAAACTATATATGGAAATATCAATTGGATAACCTCGAATAATGCTACAATTGACGCGTGGCTGAAATCATATATGAAAACCGATAACAATACCGCTGCTGAGAATTTCTTACTGCAGCATCAGCCGACCTGAATAAATACTGAAATACTGAAAAATAATCACTGCAGGCTGTTGATCCAGACTAGTTTGCCAGAATGTTTCATAATATTTTTTCAACTGGGAATAGTTTATAATCATTCTCACCAGTTTCTTGTACCTTAAGTTTGGTGATGGATATTTAAAATCGACATAACGGGTACTGCTGAGAAAACCAATCATAGATTTATCTCAGTTAATATGTCAAGTTCACTCTCTAGATTTTCAGTATATTTTTATGTATGACATTACTTTAAACAATTGGGTCACATATTTTTTACATACTTATTAAGGAGAAAAAAAAATATACGTAGAGAAACATGACTTCGGATATTTTGACAAAGCTGTAAATAAGCTATATTTCTTACAAAAATACACGTTTGAAACTTTATGTACAACACTTACTTACACATATCGTAGATTCACGTTAAAAAAAATTAGCATGTAAAAAGTTATAGCGATAACAAAGTTATTCATACAGATCATTTGAAAAGCGAACGATATCAGTATAACACATAATAGACAAAAGTTAAATGCTGAGTGAATTTGTTCTGTTGGAACGGTAACTATAATTTTACTTTCCCCGCAAATTAAATCCTTTCTGTTTTTTTCATTACTTGATTTTTAATTTTCGAACATACACACACATTCAATTACGATTTCACACGTTTCTCGATTCCTTCAATCGTTTTAATTCGTCGGTCAATTTATCAAGCTTCTGTTTCATCGTAACAACTTCCTCCTCTAATATTTTAATCGTATCGTTACAATTCTGCTTCTTCTCAGCGAGACTGTGCAGTCTGCCCTTCTCGTCCCGATTCTTCTTCTTCGAGTATTCCTCCTTGACACTCCGTCGGAAACGTGAAATACTGTTACCCTGCGCGTCGCAGTCCTCGCAACACTCGGCCCATAAGCGAAGATCGACCCGCGGTATCTCATCGCAAGAAACATATTCGCCCGGTTCATCAGTCATAAGAAATACGTCGCGCTGGACGCGCGTTATGTTGTCACCGTTGTCGCACATAATGCGAGCCAAGCTTGTTTGCTTTATTTGCGTGAGCTGTTCCGGTCGCAGGGAGGATGGATTTTCGTACCAGAACCGATCTCCGTCTCTCAAGCGTTTGAACTGCTCGAGCAAAAGGCACTTGAAAAGCGGCCCGACCTTGGCGCCGGGTAGCTGGTCCTCCAGGATCCCGCCGACCCAAACATCGACGTTACCTGGATGACCGTAGAGCTCGCTGAGCTTGCGACGTACCGTAGGGCTGCTAATCTCTCCGGCGAGATCATCGAAGGTCTCAGCGTTGGACATGTTGCAAAATTTACGCCACTCCGTGTATCCGGGAATAGCGTGATCCCTCGACCTCTGTATGTTCATAGCTGCGAGATCAAGAGCCACGGCGTGCGCGGTCTTGAACAACTGCTCCGTTAACTCGTTGTTTAGATTCTGATCGGGCCGTTTGAGCTTCGCCGGGGTTGCAAACATCCCCCTCATCAGCGGATCGACTCCTCCTTCGTCGACGAGTCTCCACGGTGCGAAGAAGGCGTCCCTCAAAGGTAAAGACCCTTGAGGAATGGGCTTGAACTCAGCGTCGAGTCTCTCGAGACGCGGCTGTATAAGAGAATGTCCGAATCTCAGAGCTGCGGTGGTGAATACGTTGGAAATCCCCGCATGAACGCCGGGATCGTATCCCTTGTACTCTCCTATTAACTGCTCTACGGGGGCACCGAATATCTTCGGTATCCAGTGATTGTAAGTGATGTGCTGCATTTGGGCTCCGACGATTCGACGCGCCTCCTGGTAAATCGTTTCGCCGTCCCATTGCGGATTAAGCGCGAAAAGCTCGTGGGCGATGCGGTTATGCTCCCTGAGCCATATCGTGTGCATAGCTAGAAGCCCGATCTGCTCATTGGCCCTTATGTCACCGGCCACAAAACAGTTGATCGTACTCTCGAGAGGGTTTCGCCGACAGTCGACGAACTCCCCGTTGGCGTACGGCAGCAGTGGTTTCCACCCCGGAATTGTTGGTCCGTGACGAAGGAGGCCTCTATCGTTTGTCTGGTCGCGAAGATACCTGCCCAGAGTATCGTCGAAGCCGTAAACCTGCGAGGCGTCTATGAAACTTGTCAACTGGTTGAGCTGTTCCCTGGGCATCAAGCCGCCCCAAAGTGGGCTCGTTTCGCCCGATCCGCACACCGCGCTCGTCCTGATGAAGTCGATGCACCGCCTATTGTTTACTCTCGGATCTCCGGGTGGCACGGTCATCGGGAAACACGGCGCCGCGTTGTCGCACGACTTTTTACAGTCTATACCGTCCCAGGACTCGCTCGTTACCGAAGGGAGCGCGTGCCCCAGGTCGTGGTCGAGGAACTGACCCCACTGCATCACCATGTGGGTCAGTTTGTCGTCGGAAGTAACGTCGTGTGTTGATATGAGCGTCGTTGAGACCAGCCGGGCCGCCGGCTTTGGGAAACCGTAGTAAAGCCTGTCCGGTTCCCAACCCACCGGAGAGGAAAAACCGTTCTCGTATATTGGCTGCATGATCCTCCTGAAACCCGTGTATGATGAGCCCCAAGTCGGATGCTGTAGGTTGTTACAGCTACCGTCCATGCTGCGGTAACGACTGTGATAGCACATGTCTGAACAGTTACTGATCCTCCGGTGAGCCGTGCAACCCGATAGTCGTTCGATCTCGGCTACCTGCGCTGCTGTCAATATCTCCTCGTACCTAAACTCTGAAGAATTGAAGCACGGTTAGCAAAGGATCTAGATTTACGAGCGGAGGAGAACATAAAGTAAGTGTGCCAGTCATTGACCCTGTTCCAATTATTAACCTTCTTTGGTTGTATCCGTTTGATCTTTAGTTCTAAAATTACGAAAAAAAGTAATTTTTAGTGTCTAACGTTGTAGCAATTAGTTTTAGTCATCGAGAAATTCACAATTTCTGCAGTAAATTAATAATTTTGAGAAACAAAAGTGTCAATAATTGGGTCTAAGCTTGATAATAACTGGTACACTTATCTTACTACAAGAGGAAAGTAGGGTACGATGGAACATCGGGTAAATTGGACCGTTTTATAGGAAGTACGTTTCTTGCCCCATACTTTCCTATGGAACGGACCGATTCATCCAGTTGTTCAACATACCCTGCTTTCTCCTAAGCGAGCCGTCTGCTTTCCTTTATAACTCAAGATTCGGTCTGACTCACGATCAATGTTTTCCATTGCAACAAGGCCATTCTTCACAATAATTAATACTCACCTGACGCGTTTGCTTTGACCCCAGAGTTCACCAATTTTCTAATGTTGACCAGGGTGCGTTCAAAGAGCTCAGCTGGCCTGGCAGCGGCTCTGCCGATAGCGTCGGGGTACCTCGTGAGTCTGAAGGGATCGACGCGTTTGGTCCCCTTGCTGTCGAGGAGCGACAGGACCGTTCTGTTAATGGCTTGATCGATGGACATGGTGGCGTCGTTAAAAGCGCGAATAATCAAAGCGTCAGTGGCTCCAGGACGCCGGATCTTGACCAAGGCCTGAGCCGTGGCTCGACCGTACTCGTTAATGGCTGAACATTCGTACCGGCCAGTGTCCGCCACTGTAACATTGTAGAGGAACAGGCTTCCGGTTCGAGAAACACGAAAATTATTGCTCCCGATGCTTTGTCCGTCCTTTTTCCACTGTATAAAAGGCTTCGGATCCCCGTCAGCTCGGCAGGGAACTTCAATTATCATGCCGGGCTCAGCCTCCATGTCTTCAGGGCGATAGGTCAGCTTGGGAGGAATATTCTCCCGGCTTATCACCTCGAGATCAGCGCTTGTCTCCAGGAAACCGTCGTTGTTTCTCGCCGCGCAAACGTATCGACCAGAATCGCTCTCCTTCGCCGCCAAAATTGTCAGCCGTGAGCCGCCAATGGTAGTCTCGGTTATCGTTACTCGTCCCGAAGGTGTGATCTGCGCTCCGTTTTTCCACCACGAAATCCTTGCCCTAGGATTGCTTTCAGCCTCGCAGTTCAGGTGAACGTCCTTTCCGAATTTTGTGGTCTGGGAACTAGGGGTCACCGAGAATCTGAGAGGAGTCGTTGCCGATATCAGAGCTCGAGCCTTCCTCGATCTCGTCGTACCCATTTCACTTTCGGCGACGCACTCGTAATCCCCGGCGTCGTTCTCCGTCACTTCGGAAATTGTCAGGCTCCCGTCTTCCGCCATCGCGAAATGATCCCCGTCCAAGTACACCTCGTTGGAATTACGCAACCACTTTATTTCCGGTCTAGGATCGCCCGTCACTCGGCATCTGAAGACCACCGATTTGCCAACCTTCACCTCCACATCCTCGGGACCCTCCATTATTCGCGGCTCGTCTGTTGGAAGCGTTATCTGATTTCAAGATGTGTCAAACTTCCAATCTAACGAACACTTCGAATCTTGATGATCGAAGGGTTCGTTCGATGGAGGCAAAAATTTATCTATCTTATCACACTATGATCCGACTTTCCAATAGTAGGTACCACGATTTCATCTCATTATTCCATTGCTTACCGACAGCCTAACTTCCCCCTGACAAATATATCCTATTTTCAGATCTTTCCATGGTCTGCAATTCTTCTTACCGTTAGTGTTAATTGTGTGACTACTTGCAAACATTTGAGAAAAGTTTGATGGAATAAAGAAGTGAATTTTTGTTCGAAGAATTTGCAGAAGATGTGAACTTGCAATTTATAATAGTGAAAATTGTAATAAAACTTAACGGCAATGAAACTCCTTCGGCGACATGCCGATCAATGAACGGCCCCTCATGTTGTTCGGAGAGTCGCAAACGGCTGCCATTTCCCCTGGTTTATCTTGTAACCGTTGAACGAGCCACATAAGATCACAATCGCATACCAGCGAGTTACTATCAAGCCGTAAGCGTGTCATAGGACCGACGTTACGAAACGCGTCCGCAGGTAAATGGGCGATCTTATTGTTCTGTAAAAAGAGTCTCTCGAGCTTCGCCAGGTTGTTGAACGTACCATCTTTTATCTCGGTTAAGTAATTGTTGTGGAGGTACAATTGTTCGAGTTTAACCAGCCCGTTAAATGAATCGGGCTCGATACTTGCTATGCGATTTTTGTATAGATACAATTTACGCAGATTCGGCAAATCTGAGAAGGCTTTCGCCGGCACATATCTTATCTGGTTGTCGTTCAGTAGCAAAGTGTGCAGCTCGTTCAACCCCCGAAAGACTCTCGGGTCAATTTCGACAATGTTGTTAAACCGCAAATCTCTGAAAAAAGACAGAACCATCTTTTTAAGTTTTAGACCCTGCCGCTGTACTTATAGGTATACCTATAAGATATGAAAAGATTTATGACTATTAAAAACAGAATTTCTCCTCGGGAATGAGAAGCACTTTTTCTTTCACAAACATTGAAAAATCGTGTCTGCGATTTCTCAAAATTGCGATGCGCCATCCGCTGAACTTAATGTATAATATCTAAATATTTATAAATCAATTTCTAAACAATCAGTGAGCTTCTGCAGCCTCTTCAGCCGTTCGCGTTTCGACTTGCGATTTTTTCATGACCACGGGCGGGGCCGTCAATCGTGCAGAATCGTGTATCCGAACGGAATGTAAACGGAATACGCCATGGTATTTGTTTTTTCGCAGCTTAAGCAATGCGTAAAATTAGGATCTGTCTAACCTTACAGTAGCATTGTATACGTGTATTTTATCGCTTTTATTATCACGCTATACGCATACGTGTACGTTATGCTCTTCCTTTGAATCAGAACATCGAAATTCCTTAGGTATAACGAAGGTCGAAAGATCAGTTTTATTATGAGGCTGAATTTAGTAACGTTTATTGCAATGATTCGTGTTGCGGAAAATCCGTTATTTTGTAATTTTAGGAATCTGTGAAATACAGTGAGTTGTAATAAGGCAAAACTGATTCATATTTTCAAAACTTAGCCACTTGAAAGTCACTACAAAATTGCAAAATAGTGTTTTTTTTTCCGCAATGTTCCGTTACACCAACGTTACTAACTTCAGCCTCATGTTTTATTAAGGATTGATGGAAGTTTCCAAATTCAAAATTGTATCCGATTACGAAAACAACAATTTTATTTGTTTCTTAAATTTCTGTACACAGAAACATAAAAGGATCTACGTTACATCTACGTGATGAAAACTGAGTATCTGTGATTAGTTCCGCGAAAAAATTCAAACGAATATTGATTCGATCGATTAAATTTAAAAATATGTAAATTTCAAACGATTCAAATGAGTACTGCTGAATAAAACAGGGCTCGGCGATTCGTGTCGTAAATAGAAGTCTATAATGGCGAAAGCCGATCATGTTATTACCATAGAATTAGGAGATCATGAGATATAATATACTGCATGTATAATAGAACTTTATCTTATCCAAGAATATTTGCACATTCAGCACACTGAAATATCGAATATACTCGCCGAAGATGAGGCGGGCTGTAAAAAAAATCCGTCAATTCTCCTCAACCAATATTCTGCATGCTCGGTGTGCATTTAAAAAAAAAAAAAAACCACCAGTATTGTATTGTAGACACAGCAGGGAGCTGATCTGTACGAAATGTGGCTTGCGTAGCGACAAAAGCGGTCATATTTACAATAGTAGCATGCAAGAGCTGCACGCCTCTTTCTCACTATGACTACACGGTGTCAACACACACGAGTTTGTTACTAACGTTATCGTAACGAAAGATTAGGGGAAAAAATCACTGTATTCTTAATTTTACAGTAATTTTCAAGGAGCTAAGACTTCGAAATATGAGTGTTTTATTTAATTAAGGCTTACTGAATTTCAGACAATATGAAAATTGCGAAATAACGATTTTTCTTCAAGAGGCTGAAGTTAGTAACGTTAACGTAACGACACATCTAGAGGAAAAATTAAATTGTTAACCAGCAATTCTAGAATGACTTTCAAGGAGTTCGTTTTCAGAATTAGTTTATATTTTTTGTTTATTAAATTTCGGAAAGTTATAAAGATACGAATTAGCGATTTTTCTTAAACGTGCATCGTTACGGTAACGTTACTAACTTCATCCTCATTTTTCCTCATCATTCGAATCGTTACGATAACGTTACAAACTTCAGTACGATTGAAACACGGCGTACACACATCCAGGTATACGATTAGCAGTTTTATTCAATCGCTGAAAAAAAGAGGAGAGAAACGAGAATTGCCAGGTAACATTTTTTATAAATTTTAAAAACGTCATTTCTCACTCACAGAACACCGGTATCGGTAGGAGGTGTGCTCGGTAGGCGATTTAACTTTTGGAAGGTACACCGGACGGTTTTCCTATAGCAGACGCACTTGCTGGGGCATTCGTTGATCGAATCCGTGTAAGACTGCAGTCCATCGCATTCACAAATCCCGGCAAGAACCGCCAGAATAATAACGAGTACGATTTTCGCCGGCATTATTGCGTATTGCCGAACGATGGATTTTTGGATCGTGGAGCTGTGTCACAATATCCGATCTACATTTCCAGCACGTGCATGGAAAAGAAAAATAAAAGTGAAAAATTCACTCGAGCGCAAGCCTGACCTTTGTTTTCCCCTCTCGCGTATCCGATTTTTATTCTTATTATTACCGCGCGACACGTTATATAAAATCCGGCAAGCGATTAAATTACGACACGTTTGAATTATTCGACGTTTTTCAGCGATTGTATTTGCCGGAAAAATAATGCGAAAAAAAATTAATGCGGTGCGAATGAATTAAAATAAAAAAAAAAGAACAACTTCTTTTCTTCCGATATTGTCGAAAAACCGTCCGGCGACACGTGCTCCAGCTCTTTGATCTCCGCTGCTCGGCTCGCCGCACTCTGGCTGGTCCCAGAGCTACTGCTAGAGACTCAAGCTGCTGGGCTGGTTCAGCCGGCATCGAGATATTGTCAAGTGTTGGTGGGTATGTACATGCATGCAACTACACCCGTGCCTTAAACACATAGACGCACGCCTATGGAGGTATGCATGGAAGTATGAAAGGTTCCATGATCTGAGAGGCTTACATTAGCCCTCGGAGTGGGAGACCCGCTGCCTTCAGCGCCTTCAGCCTTCCTCGACGTCGCGGGCCTTCTTCCATGTGTATAACGTAAAACCAAGTATTGCTGACAAAGGGTCTCTGCAACTCTCATTTACTTTTTCTTCCTCTCTCTCTCTCAACACACACACACCCATACTTTTTCTCCCTCTCTTTCTCGCGTCTTTTTCGCTCTTCTCGATGCTTCGTTCCACTCTCTAATATATACATTTACGCACGAGATGATGCATGCACAGTCACTGTATGTACGCATTGATTTGCAAATCTTCTTTCGCGTGCATTGGCAATTGAATTTTCGATGCATCGACTAACTGCAGTAGCCGATTCTTGTTCATTATACATGCATGAGCCGGCTACCTGAGGCATTTAAATTTTCGAACTGTTAGGGTATGTAATTTATATCTATAGAGATTAATCTCTGTATAAGAAATTTGATAAGCTTAGATTTTGAAATTCAATCAGTTTGACGGTTTGGCCGGAACTTTTACATTTAAGATATTTTTTTTTCTTTGCTGTTGTTTTAATTGTTATAGTCCGCTTGAATTGGAAAGTTTTACCAGCGCTGTTAATTTTTGTGTAAAAATTCATCAATACTCTTTCTGTGTTCTTATTCCAGACACAGTTTGTGCGCTTGTCGATGTTGCAGATATTCTTCCATTTCTAATTATAGCTATGAACTGAAAGTTCCTGCTCCTTCTTAGAATTAATTCTTTATCAAGTTTCGCACGTAACAAAATGTCCACTATATAATAATACATATACCACAAATGTATACCCAATGTACCGTTACAAATGCGTTATATATATATATATAAAATCACCGCGGTATTTAATTCTGATTGATGTAAATCTGAAGGGTACACATATCTCGTATACCGCGGGATCGTTTTAATAGACAAGTCTCGTCGACGAGATTATAGAGTCTTGAGAATAGTCACCTGATGCCTGCTGTATTAAGATTTCTCGTCTTAAGATATCCCGCGACTATTAATACGGCCCTTATATGTATTTTTTGTCGGTACAGGCTTTGTCTCGACTTGTGTCGCTTAATGCGCCCTCGTCTCGTGTGTGTACACTAGCATAGATTTGGGGCCCCCCTTATATACACGTGCGGAACGTGGAGTGGATTCCAGGTTGTACAATTGGATGTAGCCCAGCGTTGTACTGGCATGATTGTGTTATATTATATTCCGTGTTCTTGTCTGCCGGTGCATTGCACCGCAGTCACGCGTGTTCAGTTTCTCTGTTGGACGGTATATCATTATACATGAGTTATATATTTTTTACTTAGTTCAGCTTCTTCGTGATGATATACACCCACACCCAAGTCGGACGCTACGTTCTTCGTCTGCCGATCCTCTTCTTTTTTCACCTCGGAACATTCATTGTTGGAAAATCTCCTCACGACGTCAGAATCGTCAGAATCTAGTTGTCGGCGCCATTTTATCACCACATAACCTAAATTTTTTATTTCAATGGAGGCAAATCGTAATTCTTGGGCCTTCAAATTACTCATGTTACATAAATTAATGGAATATAATCAATAATATACCTGTTCCACTACCTACACGCGTGAAAACACGGCCAATGGTCACCTGTCAGCCTGGTTGCATTAGTTTGATTTTTGTCCACCAGATGACGCATTGCACTAACTGCATTGACTAACTTTAGATCTAAATGTTGAGTGGGAAATAACATCAACAGATGAAAATCTGGCTAAAACCGGAAAGACAAAATATCTGCCAAACGATTGACGAGCGATTTCACACGCGGGCCTAAAATCAAAATGGCGCAATTGATACACACTTCGAATATCGTTTCAGCTATACGATTATTTCCGGCACTCGTTAGATATCGATCGCTATTTCACACCATACGAAACGGTCGCAGAAATGTTCCAGGTATATAATTCATTATCGAATAGAGTGTAAATATGGAGAACTCGACTTGCTAAACCAAGTCGTCGAATAAATCGTCTGCTCGCCAACTCAACACGCCGTTACATGGCAAGAGCTTACAAAAAAAAAAAAAAAAAATCAAGGTGCCTAGTAGGTCGTAGAATAATCGAAAAGAGTATCTCATTTTTTCCGTGACGGATTAAGGGTTAGAAAACTGGTCCCAAGGTGAAAACCGGGTGAGAACCGCTCTGAATTGACTCATAAGTTTGTGGCTAAAATAACACGATTCTTGATCCGCAACGAGGAGATGGACAACATAAAAGGCGTGGAGTAATATACGCCTGAACGATGATCGTAACAGATCGATTAACGGAATAGCACAATTTATCCGTCACGTGTTGTTGCTTTTGGACTTGACGGTTGCATAATTAAATTGACAAAGGTCGGGCCGTGCGAGGCGCGTTGACAAAGGCCCTCGATTTCGTCATCGCTTATATAGCTGGCGCTTTAAAAAGCACATGAGCTAACAGGATGGGATGGGAAATCTGTGAGTATCCCTCCTCTTGACGTCGCCGCCCCGTCTTCGTGGATGATTCTCGTGCCGAATTATTGAGACGAAAGAACGCGTCATCTGGCACAATAACGCGAATGAATGTACGTGGAACTACGCGTATTGATATTGTACATATCCCACAATCTTGTACCCATATAAAAACCTCCCGCGTTAAGACGTGTAACAAGCGAAGCACGGCCTCGGTGCATATATGCGAGACTCGAGACTCGCGGGCGACGGAAATAACCGGTGACTCAATGTATTTAGGCAGCGTTGATTTAACGCTCCGGCCTTAAACTGATCGGTAACATCTCGCGAGTTTATAAAGCGTTATTATAAATGCATGTGTAGAATATTAAACGTTGTGTTACGTAAAATCGGCAGCTTCAAAATTTTCCCCGCAATTAATATCACTGCGGAGCAATATGGCGCCGAGGAGAGGTTAATTAGTTTTTATGCAAATATAAAGTCACGAAAAACTTCCTGCAAGTTTTGAAGCTTTTATTTCGTTACGTCGAGGTAACGCGGGGTGAGAAATGCGATTAAATAAAAACGTTATCGTCAAATACGACTATCTTGTATGGAGGGGGGGATAATATATCCTTTATATCGTCAGATGCAGGCCTCTTTCATATTTAATCTACAATAGATCCCTAAATTACATAAGCCAGTTAGAAAAATACATGAATATTTACCGTTTTCTGATCGTTCATGTATAATTCCGACCGTCAGCGGTGATGTTTGCATCATGATTTTCTGAGAGCCACGGGACGGGGGCTCATTATATTTATACCTTATACATATGATATATTACATATGTGCATGTAATAAATTAAAACTCTGCCACCCAACGATTATCTCCATTTATTGTCGGCAACGAAAAGTCGTCACGTGTCAATTGATTCGTATTAAATTTCAACACTATTTTAATTTACGTATATGACATTCGTATACATGCGTATAGATATGTATATACATATATGTATATATATAATTTTTTGTGGGATCATATCACTGGTGAAAATTTCTACCACTACGAATTTTTAGGGAAATTGGGATATGTCATCTTATTTCTTACAAAATTGTAAATATGCATAGTTTTTCGTAAGGAATTCTTAATTTTCTTTAAAAATTTTAGTCTCTTGTAGGTTTTTTTTAATAGACAAATTTTAATTTTCATAAAAATCTACAAGTTTTTATGAGAAAGTATGCATATTTACAATTTTGTACGAAATGTTCCAATTTTCCTAAAAATTCGTAGAAAATCGTAGAAATCATTTTCACCAGGGTACAATCTTATGATTATCTTGAACGCATTTACGGACACGAAAGGATTTGAAAAGCATGAAATAACGTATAACATGTGAACAAAATACTGTAGATCGCTGCCCCATGAGATACGGTTAATCTCGGAGTGAATGAAGTTCTTTACCTTATAAGGTACGGACTTTACACTCGTATAGGAATACAATACTCGCTATGTAATTTGGGTTGCGTCATAGCAGGCGGGTTTTTGAACGTTTCACATATCGCGTACACGCATGATCGAAGATCGATTCACTGCACGTATTGGTAATAAAATTCGATACGAAAGAAAAAAAATTTTCAATATCTGATCTTCAGCGAGTTAGAATCCCATTCGTATGAACGGCTGGTTAGCCTGCGTTCGTAAAATCTTTGCACTCATCGCGGAGTACTGAATTAGAACGTATAATAGTACAAGAACTATTACGTCTATGTATACCTACTATACATAAACTTGACTTGCAAACGGAAACCGAGAACGTTACACTTACACATACTGCACGTACATCGACGCATAATGATTTTATCTCTGTGCCGTAGAGTTTCGTTGCAGGCACGTATATTCATATAAACATTACACAAACTTGATGTTTATACTGAAATGGCGATTGTATATATTATCTGTCATTTGCCACAAGTATGACTAATAAAAAATTTCCAGAGTCGTATCATTCTGAGAAATGATATTTGAGAATTATTTTTTTTCTTTTTTTTTTAAAATAACTTTTACACTTTTAAATTAAAAACTGCATCTCCACGCCATATTGTAAATTATAATTATCAGAATTACTCGTCACCGCGATATATGTATTTAAAGCAAACAAAATGGACACGAAAAAATTCTGTCTTAAAATAACGCAAGCTGCAAAAGAAGCTAAAGCGAATTTTTCATAGCGCATTCAAAGGATTGGGTGAACTCTCCATTATTTACATATTCATTTATTTTTCCAACGAATGCCTAAATGGCAAGAAATGTCGAAAATATCGCGTGTACGCATTCGCATGTGTTACACAGATTGAAAGTTTTCTGATTATCTTTTCAAGGCAGTTTGTATGTCCGTCTAATTTTAAATCTCATGGTCTGATACGTTGTGTTGGTGCAAAATAGGTTGAAAAATAAACGTAATCCAACGTTTTTCAACGTTTATGAGTACTTTCGATATAAATTTATTGAAGTCGTGTCAGTTGCAATGGTAATACATACAATAGGTATTCAGAAGTAAGTTTTAATCTATAATAATAATCATAATAGTAGGTATGTATTTATATGTATAGGGAAGAAACTAAACTTCTCATATACGCACAATAATCGTCAACTTAACTCTGCATCTAATTTTTTAAAATTTATCTACTAGTTGTAATAGCAATAATTATGATGATCATATATATTTCTATATATATATACAATGCAATCTTAATAATATGTAATATACATATTTAACCTCAAGTACACGTACCATATATTCTATGTATAGTATACCCGCATACCCTAAGTAATATCATACACACAATAGATTTATGACTTTCACATTCAAAACTATGCGTGCAATGTTTAACGCTTAACCCCCATACATTCGTCCAAAGACACTCTCATACTTATAGTTCTTCGCATTGCGTCCGTATCGCATTAAGAATAAGAAATACTCTGTCTACGTGTGTCCCATGAAGTTTTCAACCATACTAGTAATGACCATATTTAAATTAAACTTCTAAAAAAAGTCTTTCTTATATTATATGTATATTTACAGCTAAACAGATTTACCGATACGACGGTAATAACGCGTTTCTCGTTTTTTCTATAATTTATACAGTTCAACTTTTTTGTGAATGAGTATTTTTTACTTACTCATTTAGGGAGAAAAAACCGTACAAAGTATAAATATATTGTAATAATGACGCATCAAGTTTGTCAGAGCTATATACGACACCATTACATTCTGAACTTTAATGCTTCTTATTACATTTTGTGTTATCGGAATTTGTGTTATTAGCTGATGTTTTTCTTTTATTCCCGACAAACTAGGCCATGATAATCAATTTACGCGATCGCTGTGATTTTGTACAATAAGTCTATGTCAGTGCTAATTGTTGAGAGATGGTATAGGTATTTAATTTTCATATTTTATAAACTCGTCAGCACTATTCGATTCGTTGCATTTCATCCAACAATTTTCGTGAATTGTCAAAAACGGTTTACCAATTGTCGCGATTGTGTCTATGCGTAAAACTTGTCATACAAATCAAATTTCAATGCTTCAGATCTATAGTCGAGAATGCAAATTCAGAGGTGAATGACTCAGAAGATATATCCATAATTTACAAGTGAGTGATTGGAAAAATACTAGACACATACTTATGTTATGCAACATTGAATTCAACTAAAAAGTAATTAAAACCAGTCTTAAAACGGGCGACAACATGTACGCCATATCTGCAACTCAATTACTTGCTTAACTGTACGGTATGTATACCGCCGATTGAGAGCAAAAAGAAAAGGTTGTTTAATCGTCGATAAGGGTTTCGTATATAGCCAATCCTCTCTAGATACGATGTCACGGTTCCATCGAGTGTTTCAGTCTGTAATTCGGTATACAAATAAATACCTCGCATTTAATGCTACATTGTAAAATGCAAAAATGACATGGATGTATAACTGAGAAAATGAAATAAAAAAAAAAAAGACAAGATAAAAGAAAATACGAATTTGACAAATTCAACTCAGTAATTATCATATCTCCCGTTGATAGTAATACGTATACGTAGATATACTAATCGAATGAGTAAACTCATGCAATTTTCATAAATATCGTACGATCGCGCATTTTGCAATGCCTCAATTCGCGGAGAGCCCGTTGAGCCTCGCCCGGTGAACAAAAAGCGACGCGAGCGTCGCCGGTCGGCATCCCCTTGTCGTTATATCGTCGTATGACGTTTTCACGCTTGACGTCAAAGTCACCAAAGAAGTCGATGATCTCGTCGATGTCGGCCTTAAAGGGTACGTTCTCGAGGGACAATACGCACCCGGGTTTACCGAAGCCTTCGACGTACTCGAGTGGCGGATGCCTGCCACCGTACCCCATGTGACGAGGCATTCCCCCCATGCCCCCCATCATGCCCAGGGGACCACGAGGCGGGTAACCGGCATTTCCGTACCTGCCCATGTGGGGCGGCATGGACGCTGGGTATCTGCCTCGCTGGTCCTGTTGCATGGCAGCGTTCCCGTAATGCTGGTTATCCTGGAGGTACTGAGAATCGGCGATACCCAGGGTCTCCATCATCGTCGTCCTCGATACGAGTTCCACGGTCGGTGTATTTTTGCCGAGGGGAAGACCGTTCTTAGCTGTCGCTCGGATCGCCTCCTGGGTAGTGTCGAACTCGCAGAAACACTCGCCGGCTGGTTTTCCGTTCTGATTAAGCATCATGTGAATTCTGTGCGGCACGATACCGATGTCCGAGAAGAAATCGAGCACGTCCCGATCTATCGTCTGGAATGGCAATCCTCGCATTATTACGCAATCCGACATGGTGACGGCCTCGGTGTTCTGGGCAACGGTCGCGTTCATTTCCGCCTCGCGTTTCATCTGGACGAATTTCTCCTCCGTAACGGTTGCCACAGTCACGGGTTTCATGCCGATTTTCAACGGTTGCGATATCGCGGCCTTCGCCTCTTCGACCCGTGAAAATTGGACGTAAGCGACGAGCTGTGGGGTCGAAGTCTCCTTGGCCATCATCATGAACAAATTGTTTATCTTCGAGTCGTGGAACAGTTTCGCTATGTCGATTTCTTTCGCAAATGCCGGCAGGTCGGAGACGACAACGCAGGTCGACGACCTGGGGTCATTTTCCTTGGTACCACCAATCTGCTCCAAACCGTGATCCCTGCTCTTCTCCTTGAGCTCGGGTACGTAGGAGTCAACGGCCTTGTCGAATATCACCTCGTCCAGAGGAAGCACCTCCACTTCCGATCCTCTAACGTACCGCGGAACGCTGAGAGCCAAATCCTTACCCTCCCCCTTGCCGAACTTGACGTAAGCAATGCCGACGCGATTCCCGTGATTGTCGTTGATCAGCTTCAATCCGTCCTTTCTAATATAGATCCCGGGAAAGGCATGCCTGACGTCACCGTAACCGGCTGTCAAAGGCATATTGCGAATCTCAACACAGTTGCCGGTTATCGCTGGTTTCACGACGTTTTCCGCCGATCCGTGATACCCGCGATTGTTCCTTCCACTCATTTGCTGCGGCTGCCTATCGTGCTGTTGGCCGTTATCATAACCGCCGTAAGAGTTCGTTTGAAACGCGTTCGGGTTTCGCCTGCTATCCAGTTCCTGCATCTTGCTCAAAAATGGATTACCTGCACCGCCACCCTGCATATTCGGCTGCCTCATACCCGGTTGATACTGCATCGAATTCGGGCTCCCCCCGCCGTTCCCGCTGTACATTCTCGACTCTTGGGGCCCGTAGGACCCGCCATTACCGCCCGATCCCCGAGGCGGATACCTGCCCTGATCCATCCGGCCGTGAACGGCCTCGTTCTGGGACCACATGTCCCTGCCACCTCTCGGGGTAACTCCGATCACCCCGACCGCCGCAGGGCTCAAACTGGGCATGGGGCCGGGGGAGATTCCTTGGCCCATGCCAGCCATGCCCATGGAGTGACCCATACCCTGGGGATGTGGCTGTATCATGTTACCGACGCCGTTCAGCCCGTTAATACCGAACTGATTCGGCTGGATGATCTGCTGCTGGGAGGCGAGAATCGGTGCCGCGGCAAAGGATAAGGACCGCTGATCGGCAGAGGGATCATTGGGCAAAGCGGCGACCCCGGCGCCAAGGATACCGGGGGCCAGTATGGGGGCCTGAATGTGGGCCTGAGGAGGCACCTCCCAGATCCCGTTTTCGGCTATCGACGGCTTTTTACCGCCAACGGTAGCGGAGATCGCTGCGGGTCCGGAAAGCGCGCCGGTCTTGCTGTTATCCTTGTTCGGAAACTGGCCAACGCATACGACGTCGTTCGCCTGATCCTCGTCGTTCGAATCCTTGTTGCGCCGGTCCACACCCGAGGATCGTTTCCCGTCCCGATCACGTGACCTCGTTCGATCCCGCGATCGTGATCTGTCCCTCCTCCTTCTCCGGTCTCTACGGTCTCGATCTCTATCCCGCGACCTGCTCCTGTCCCTGCGCCGGCGATCCCTGCCTCGGTCCCTGTCGCGCCTGTCCCGGTCCCGGTCCCTGTCACGCGACCGCGATCTATCCCGGGATCGGGATCTGTCCCGCTTCTCTTTGCTCCGGTCCTTCGTCGACTCGGGATCGAGGTCTCGCTCCTTGTCCTTGTGATCCTTGTCTTTTTCCTTCTTCTCGATCGGCGGGTTTTCGGGCTTGGCCGGTACTGCAGGGACCACGGCGATCGGCGTGCTCTGCATGAAGGTCTGCAATGATATCGTCTGCTGGCGAGCGGCCTCGATCACTTTTTGCATCTCGGTGCGGGAGCTCAGCAGCAGCTTTATCTTCATCTCTTTTATCTTACCACCGTCGCTCATCATCGCCTGACGCGCATCTTCATCGGTACTGTAAATCAAGAGTTACGGTTAGGATAATATTTTCACAGAGATGAGCTCTCCTCCTCATCTCTGCACCCAGCTTTCAAAGATTGTTTAGATATTTATTTTGTACAAGGAAATCAACTATATGAAACCGGACTGACCCCGTTTTTTTACCTCCATGTTTTTACAACTTATGTATACGCAATTAGAAGAGGATTACTACAGTCTAGATTTATTATTCCTTCCGCTTCGTTACATTCAACATTGTGAATCTGTTTTTCCGCGTTTAAATAACCTTCACAGGGAATTCTTTCCAATGCAGAATCGAAGAATAATTCGGATTGCATCTGAAGGGGTTATGCGCAGTGAGGATTTTTTCGAAAAACGATTTTTCTAAAATTCACTCTTGTAATGTACATATATTTAAGTATACCAGGACAATTTCTTGAAACTTGAAAATCAACCGCGCATGCGCGAGTTTTATCGGCTGTTCGTGCAGGCTGGCCATCCCGAGTTTCAGCCGTCAAACAGTTTCTGGTGGCGATGTAGTTGATACGATTTTCCGAGGTTAGAATCTCAAATAATTGAGGCAGTGACTCGGAAAGGTTTGGGAAACATTTGTTATTGGGTCGGAAAGTTGATTCTTCAAAGAACGGTCGGAATTTAATGGTTATTCTCTTATAAAATTCAAACGTACACATTGTGTACGTTGGCACCCTGCATCGCAGACAAGAATATCGCTGCGGGAAGATTTCACCGTCCAATGAGATTGAATTATTTGGCGCGTGAGAAGTTTCAAGAGATTTTCCTGGTATACACGGAAAATTTTACATCAATCCGACAAATATTGTCGAAGTTACGCACGCATTTGCAAAGGCGCCCCGGAGCGGAACGCGTTTTTCGCCAAACTATGCTTTCAAATTCGGTGAGCAAGATTTCTCGGAAACTGCTGAACCGATCAGTCTCAAACCTTTACAAAAGCTTTATGAATATATCTTTCAGTCCTCGATCGAAGGTTTTTTCTCGCCGACAAATAATTTCCCTTTTATAAACAAACGAAGGCGAAATTTTTTTTTATGGAAAATTCATGTTTTTTTTTTTTTTTTTTTGAGAAACCGCCGCTTTGCTAAAAATTAATATTTTGCTTATTGCTTTGAATAAAGACCAGATTCTCATAATACCTTATATTAATTAAATCTTTTTTGTTTTTTCATTTCAAATGATTCAGTCAAGAGATATCTTGCTCACCGCAAGACGACCTTTCTCAGAGGTACTCCCGGAGATTTGCTATAGCAGCTTAAAAAATCATTTTTACAAATAAAAAATATCGGAATGAAATTCAATGTTACCCCGATATGCATGTAAATTTTTATATCTATGTATCAAATGATATGTATCTTCATGAAAAATCCTTGAAAAATCGTTTTTTTCTGACTCATGACTGCATATTAGGACATTTATTTTTCGAAAAATGCGCAATTAATTTTTTTTCTGCGTAACTGGTTTAGTTTTTAAGAGGTCAGTCTTCATATAGCGATAGATTCCCAGTGTAACTGTGAGATAATATGGTAGCGGATAGACTTCACTGTGAAATTATACCTGAAAGCTATGAAAGCATCTCCTAATTCACCGCCGACGATGTGGACCCCACCTTCGGGAATGCTTAAGCCTCGGAAAAACTGGCGTATATCCAGCGCGTTTGCGGACCACGCAAGATTTTGTAGTCTGATTATTACACTCATTTTTGACTATTTCTAATCAATCTGTAACAAATGAAAAAAACATTTTTCGTTTTTCAAATGATTCATTTTCCATTTTCGTAACTGAAATTACTTCTTCATCATATCCCCACGTCTCTGGTTTCATCTACAAAGAGGTTGTGTAACTAAAAATATAACATAGAAAAAGAAAGCATAACGACCATGTGATTTTTCAAGCGTTAGTAATAATTTAAAAAGTCAATCCAACTATTGTTACATCATCTTTCAAACGAGATGAATTAAATGTTATGTAAAAAGCTTGAGAGGAGAGGTTGTAAAAATTCTGACAGTAAGAATTCAAATCTCAGCATCATTGCTACTTTGCGAATGGCTCTAGAATTAGCATTGTCTTTAGTTAACGTTGGGCGTGTGAAACTCCAGTCACTTCGTCATACCTATATCTGGACGTTAAAAAATGTCCAATACCGAGATCGTTAACATTCGAGTGCTCTCATAAGTATAAGCTGAATTGTATTCGACTTATACTGATTCCAAAACATAAACCTAGTGGTTTGTTAATTTTAGACTTCGGGTTCAGCCTCTTATTTTGGAAAAGAGCCAACATTGTCGAGATATATCATCGGCACAGTCTGCGCGAATGAAATTTTTGTGAATCATGACAACAAGAACAATAGTAATAAATTATCAAAATTCACTGTACGTAAGCCATTGTTTTCTCATTGATTTCCTAAAAGAATTTTTTTTAAACATTCATGTTTATAGAAAAAAAACATTGTAAAGAATTCGTTTCAATACGTTTATAACGCGTTGAACCAAATACTAATGCAATAATTCGTCGCAACATGTTGATTATTCGTAAATCTGCTACATGAACGTTAGAGAAACTTAGCCGATGACCATAATGGGAATTTGATGACGGCCAATTTTTGGCTAATCATCATTTCAGTAGGACAACATCAGCGTTTTCGGAGTAAAGCGCAAGCGCATTGAAAGCATTGCGGTTGATCAAAATCCAGCGTGACATAACGGGTGATGCAATAATTCCATCTTTATCGAATGCAAAAAGTTGACGACCTCGATAGTACGTATAGACTATCCCGAGGACCGTCGTAAACCACCTTTAATGCTGCGACAAATATCGATGGTACATGCTATATTTCCATCACCACGTAATGTAATATGATAGAATAATATGTAACCCAGATTTATTCTCGTACAGATCGACCCATCGTCTTAACGTGTGTCAATTAATTATAAAGGTCGAGGGGGAGTTGTCTTGGTTTTATAGTGATGTAATGTTATTTTTACTCGTTATAATCATTTTTGCGGTGGATTTTTTATCAGTCGAGTTATATCATAGTAGATAGTGTCAAGCTTTGATTGCTAAATTTCGAAGTTCTGAAAGTTGTTTAATCGAAAGGGGGAAAATTCTCAGGAACGAATATCAGGAAGTTGTGATGCTTAGTAGCCTTCTCTTCAGACCTCTTTGTCCCTAATCGCCACCGTCATTCCTCTCCTTTTTGTTTTAGATTTTTTAGATCCGTTAAATACGAGATGCAAGACTCACCGAAGAGCTGCAATGCATAATTGCAGATTAAGTTGCAAAACATATAAACGTTCGCAACGCGAATGAATCTGCAGAATGGAAATGATTTCCTTGAAGAACGTATGAAGCCGACAATGAGCATGGTGAAGGGTACAATTCGTAGGACTATTTTTGATGGTGGGCGCTGAGTAAATGAAATGTCATAAACTATTATCATACACGATAACAGTCGGAAACGCGGCCTTACGCAAGTGTAATAAGAATGATCTTACCACGCAAGTGTAAGAATTTTATAACACGAGGAACGAAACGAGGGCGTCTTCGATAAGTATGCCAACTTATACGCTTCGTGTGTGATACTCCAACTCGAATGCTGATGATAAATTTCGAAGTCGGGCCACAGGCCTGGTGAAAATAAGTATAATTACTAATTAAGGTCTTAGGTTCATTTATTTATTGTGTTTTTTTCTAACATCCTCAAGCTTATACCGAACAGTTTCCTCGAACGACAAAATATCCCACCGTTGAATTTGTGCATTTGACAAATATCTGCATTAATATACTACGGTGAAAATATAGTGGATATATTTCTATATAACGCGAGCATGTTTTAAGCGTTTTTCCATGAATGCTTTTCATGCACAAAATACTCTTTTCTATGACGATCGGGTTAGTCTGCGAATGCGCATGCGCGGAGTAATAAAAAGAGCACTTTTAAGTCCTACGAGTTGAAAGTGGTCTTTTCTGTACTCCGCGCATGCGTTGTTGCGAAAAAATCTGACATTATGCGACCCTAACCTCAATTTCGTGCTTGGTGAGAAAACGCATAACATACTCTTGTTATATAAAGAATCGCGTGCAAAAAGGAGGCTACGGTATTTCGCCTTGTGTATTTGCAATATTCGTTTTCGGCTCACCTACGACTCACATAGCAAACTTACGCTCGGGTTGAAAAGACCGAGTTTGCTTCCTTGTTACACAATATACTACATGTTATCGCCGTAAATCACAGACGTACTGCTCTTGCTTTAAATATTTCCAAAATGTAGACCTCCAACTCCTGGAGAGAGAACGAGAGAGATTCTTCGGCTTTCATCAGCTTCGCGACGACACTCCATAGGCTCATTGTGAGTCAAATCATGGATGGATGAGATAATAGTACACTTCAATTCTTATACGAATGTTATGTTAACGAGTTGAGGCGAAACCTATTATCAGTAAAACGTTGGCACTTCCCCACAAATATTACGATGGTTGTCAATTCTATTCAGGACACGATTCAGGAGTAAATAATTCCCAATATACAATGTGAGGATGTTCCGTTCATTGTTGTTACGAATAACGAGATTTTATACGGCCGATTTATACCGGATTTGGTATCTCGTCGGTTTACAGTCACATACAAATCAACGTGAATTAATGAGGATTCATTTAATGTCCGCATGAAACACGTGCCTGTTGGCGCCAGCGCGTCGAATCAAATTTGAAATATTCCATGGACGAAATTTCTTCCAACCTGCACTTATGGTTCACGCATAAATTTAATCCTGACCTATTTCGCCAACGATATTTCAATTCTGATGAATTCGGTGATGAAAAGTTACCTAGTAGCTGAATACAGGCCTTCCACTCAATTTCAGGTTGATTAAGAATTGCTAGATCAATTAATCACCTTCAATAAAGTTGCTACAGCTTTAGAAACCGCATAGAAAATTTAAATTTACACCAACAAACCTTCATTCAGGATGGCCACAAAATATCAGATATTATACATTCTCTTCAAGTTTTCTTACTTTTCTAAAATCGAACTTCAGGTTTTGTTTTTTTTCGTGGCGATATATACTTATGAAATAGAAGACTTATACATTCACTCTCAAAAAAATTTTTGAAAGGTGTTTGCAGAGTTCAAATTCTATGATTACCACCAAGTCTTCCTTCTCCCTTCAATTTGATGGAGCTTGAATGCCGGTTGAACTATCATAGAATTTTCATGCAAATATCAGCATCGCATGATCTGCTTCCAGATATACTTCTCAGACATCTCTTACGAAAAAAAAACCCTAAACTTGGGGGTGAATTCGTACCCCCAACTCATAGATAATGCAAAATTCCCGTACGAAAAAAAGTCAAGGATGAAAATTCAGTCCCAAGTTGAGTTTTTTTGAGTAATTTATCAGTCTTTTTTGTTTTAGACTATAAAAAATCTCCAACTTTTATGGTGATCCTGATTATCTGGCGGTATTTTTTCATCACATACACACGCACACGCTAAAATTAGCGAAGTGAAGAACGTCAGTAAAATATGTTATAACGGTAAATAATCTGAAATAAATAACAAGCGTGACGTTCAGTTACATTTTACCGAAACAACAAGTGACCCAAATCGCTTTTAGTCAGTTGGGTGGAAGGCCTGTAAGTAAATAATATTCCCAGGTACCCAATATCTCTTGGTATAGTAGAAAAGTCATAGTTCTCTTCGTCGACATTTGTCAAATATTTTATAACAAGTGTTTGAAATTATACCTAACCGAAACTGAACAACTGGTTGAGTATGGGGAGAGGTGGAATCGCTCAACAGTTCATGTGCAATATTGAGGAAATATTCTGTAAAAGAACTTTACACGTTGCATAAGTTTGTTTCATGGAGGGCGGGCGAAGGGGGGGGGGGGGGGGGGGCAGTCAGAGGTCGGGAACTCAGATCGATAGACGCATCATATTGAAGTTAGCAACGTTATCGTAACGATTCATGCTAAGGAAAAACCGTTGTTCCGCGGTTTTTGAATTGTTTGAAATTCAGTAAACCGTAACAAAACAAAACACACTCATAAATTTCAAAATCTTAGTTACCCAAAAATCACTGTAGAAAATAGTAATTTTTTCCCCCAATGTTTCGTTAGGAGAACGTTACTAACTTCAATCTCGTACAAACGCTCTGCATATCCGAACAAGACTAAGATTACCAGTCGACGATATGTATTCCAAAAAGAAGTTCCATCATGAGGAAGCGGATAAGATTGAAGACACGTCGAGAATCGACAATTGACAAAGATGTAGATCATGTAGAGACGAAGGAATCGCTCTGATGCAGCATCAGGCTCCGCAGTGTATTTCGGTTGCTCTAGCAAGCAGGGCAAGTCTATTAGATTTTTCTTTAACCATAATGCATGATCAATACGTACATTTATACCCATTTTTTTTTTTATAAATGCCTGTAATCGAACACGACGATCGAGTGCGTAAATCCTCTTACAGTTTCGTTGCTTTTTGAATAATCCATCACGTTACACGCGACGAAGAGGTGAAAGTTTCATGTTTTTTTTTTCGTGCAGCTTGCAGAAACAATCGCACATTATCCAGTCGGGTGAAATTTAAATGTCTGTAGGAAAAAAACAATCTATTGACGATGTATATTAAATATACCACATAGTATAAGGAAATTGTCAGAAAAATAATCGCCTCTGTGAATCATGTATTTAGTTAGGGTATCGTTATTACTCTGCGTTCTTCTTCTCGATACTCACTAAGCAAAGTTCTCGAAACGAGCTAATTTCGATATCCGACGATCAACGGATTGTCTATTCAGAATTCCCCATCATCGTTGATCGGGACGATGTTCTCTTGTCAACACGAGGACCAAGTTGACGAACAGGAATCACCGGATCGGTTTCTCCTCAACTTCCGGGGCTTCGCACTAAATGGCATCATTTCGACTCTCTTATCCTGTGTTAAGTTCGAGTTTTGTCATAAAGATAAAAAATTTATTACCTTGTAACGGCAAGAGCGAGTATCCGGAGTTCGGGGCAACGCGCATTCGTCATTCTGGATTCTTTGACAAGTTTTCACAATTATTAAAATCGTATCACCGAGTGTGCGATGATCAATTCGGTACTAAAAATTTCTACTTTACTATGTAGTCCTAAACATAGAAATATTAAAAGTAAGCGACCTGGGCCAAAAATACAAGGATAACGCAACAACGAACCCTCGTTCATCAGAAAACTTATGTATCGATTACAAACGCTTCAAGTAACTTCGGAGATGATGAAATCGCAATTTTCGATATTTGCTCTTATTTCTCCCATCTTCTAAATTGTGGTTTAAACCTTACGATAATAAAAGAATAAGTGGACAATTTTTTAAATACCATTATAAGGCATAGAATTCATGTTTTAATTTTTGGTTTTTTTTTCGTTGTCAACTGAATATAGTTAGTGTATCTTCATTGTTGAAGTTAATACGCTCGGTTTAGAATCACTTTCAAATTCCTTGTTGCGGAATATTGGTCTTTCCGATGAATATTGGTTTCAGATTGAATTTCGACGTGTTTATTCATACCAGTTTTTAACTTCAATCCTTGGATTGGCATACATACTTAAGCCATTTGCCATGAATTCATTCGGAGAGAAAAAATTCAAATTGTTCACTTCGACATAAACATACCAAATTTCCATTTTATGATAGTTGTAGTTGGTGAGAAGCTAAACGTTATCTTAAATTGACTGGTGAGAAAGAATTTTACGTAAAAATAAGAAAACTACGCCTTTGTTACAAAGTAAATAAAAGGCAAAGTTTCATTCGGTTTAAACGCGTTAGAAATAGAATTAAAAAAATGTTGGCAATATAAATTAGACGATGTCTTCGTAACTGCGATCGAATCATGTTCCATGCGAAGAAGAGATGCTGAGGAAGTATTATAGGGGAAAAAAAAAAAAAAAAATAACGATCGCTCAGAACCTTAAGAATTACCATTGTGTGCAGTGAAATCAGCAACGGTAAGACATACTTGGCATGGAGTAGCCGAAACAAGGCCTTTCCAACATTTTTCATTTAATCACCGAAGCAATCACCTCGTTCAGTTCACTGTTCCAATGCATCGTTCGAGTAGAAGACTGCGATTACATGTCACAAGACTAGAAGCTGCCAACGAAGTTATCTACTGGAAAAAGGGTGAATCAGCAGGGCGAGAATCGTCTTCCGAGCACAACGTTGTAGTCAGCTTTGAGCGTTGTTCGAACCAGTTCGCAGCAGACCACCAATGATTTGATAACGCGATGACTTTTCACCATTTTTTTTTTTTTACCGGAGAATTTCAAGAAGCTGTAGAAATCTTATTGAAATATTATCGTGTTACTTTTTTCTACCTTTCTAATTTCAGTCTCATTGGAATTTAAAAACTTTGTTATTGAATCCTACGCATGTTTTTAAACAGTTGTTTTTAGATTATTTTATAAGTCCGCCGAACAAGTTTCATTTGAATAATCGAGAATGTTGGAGATATAAACTTCCTACGACTGTAAGTTCCTGCACTACGTCTCATAACGTCGCCGCTTTAGTTGATTTAGCAAAAATCCTTCGGGCCTTGCAATCTTTGAATTAAAAAATATTCAAAATATAACTGAGCGCAGGAAATTCACTCAGTATTGCAAATTCCGGAGATATGAAAAGGTAAGATTATAGAATTAAAGAACGCAACACAGCAATTTTTTGTGATAATGAAAAATTATAAACGTAGACCGGCTGGAATTTCTACAACGATCGTTCACCACCAAAAACATTATCCACGCTGGCTTCAAGACGCTCAGATACCACCAGGTGCAGGTTGGCATTGAACGATATCTCGGCGATTCTAATCAATTACTTTTCTAATCGAAACGAGGAACACACAGGAGTTCCCGTTAAAATGCCATCACAGTTTTGCCATCTCTGCGTGGTGTGTGTAGATAATCATTCCGATATTCAACGGAATATGAAAATAGTTACTTGTAATTATTAATTCAAGTAACCATTTTTAATTATTGACTCTTATCAGTTTGTACTTGTCGAGTTCACTGCATGGTCTTCAATTTATAGTTTTGTTACACTGATTTGGGATAGCGTCTTTTATATACGGTGTATTACTCACATTTTGAATCCCTGTATAATAATTTATTTCGGTTATAATTTATACTTTAGTTTACCAATCAATTTCCCCTCACGATTAATAACATATTTTATGTTCTTTACATACTCTTCCATGTGTGAGAATCTGAATATCTGAATAATATCCCACATTGATATTTACCGACATTTCTTCATAGTTTAGAAGAGCATGTAATTTAATTTTTGGCCAATGATTGGTGTATTAGTTAGCTCGATTGTGTATAAAATATAATTTACAAATGTTTAAGACTCAGTCTCTTTAATTAATATATTCCATGTTTACTGCGCGGAGACGTTGATTGTATTGTAGTCATTATCAGTTTTATTCATTAAGATTTAGAATCTGTTCATGAATAGTCTTTTCATCCCCAGTTTCAGAACACTGTAAATCAACTTCAAAATGAAATAAGTTTAAAGATAATTTTATTCCGGTTATTTTGTCACTTCAAGACGTTTATATTTATTCACTTATAATCGTCTAAGAATGTACTTGTGCAGTAACGTAACTCAATTCTTGTGTGCACAACTCGATGAAAGAAACAAGCCATCGCTAAGTAAAATCAATGTTAAAACAGCATAAGCGTCTGAACATTAATTTGTTACTTTGACTTGACAAGAATGCTAATAACTCAACCTCAAGGTATAAGCAGCCAGAAAAAGTTTCTGTTTCTCTTTTCTATGCCTAGTGAAGTGACTAATTCTTACCAACTGAAACGAAGGAGCCTTTTTGTATCAACAAAACCATTTTATGATGAATTATTTCTGGGCATAGCGAGAACAAAGAGCATTAGGATAAAGGTAGGGGAGTTGATCACTGACCAAAGTGCATGGATTGCAGAAGAAAGACGTTTAGTGTTATAGCAATTCGACTGAACGAACAAAAAACAACCATCAAGGAAACAATGGTAAGCTGCCTGTTCGTATCGCATCACGGGAAGTATTCATTGATGAATTTTCTCAATTCATCGTTAATAGTGATACTCACTCATTGCAATTTACTATTTTCTTGACAACTGTGCGCTTACCCAACACATACTTACCTC
Organism: Neodiprion fabricii; assembly: GCF_021155785.1. Lineage (NCBI taxonomy): Eukaryota > Metazoa > Arthropoda > Insecta > Hymenoptera > Diprionidae > Neodiprion > Neodiprion fabricii. Next base: position 1,982,569 of record NC_060240.1, on the reverse strand, counting down.
TCTTAGTTAAGGGTTCGATAAGGTATCGAACATGTGCGAATTCCCAAACTTGGGTACATTTTGGTCGTGTCGAAGAATAAAAAGAAGAAGAAATGATGGGTATTGTAGGAATTTTGGTAGTATACGAAAGTAATAATCCCAATATAGCAAATGAGTAAAAACATAGAACAAAAAAAAAAGACGACGAATGGTAAATTACAAGACGCCGACTCCCAATAAATATACTAAATTTTATTACATTACTAATGGAGGTGTTACCTTCTCACAGAATACTCTTCTTCACTGTAATATTCTCTTCCTTGGACGTAGTCCTTGGGCAGCTAAAAGGTTTCGCGATGAACGCTAAGAAGTTGTGTGGTTGTTGTTGCTGAGAACAAATAGGACCAACCACATCGAATGGCCCATCAGTGGAAGAGGGCAATGAAACGTAGCGAGCAGAATAGAAGCAGCAGCAACACCAGGAGCAGCAGCAACAACTGCAGTGGTCACCTGCGATGATTCATGTCACGTCATTGACACGATACACTGCTGATGTTTTGGCGACGGCTGTACCTGCTCCTTAACCACCTAACACACACTGAACCGCCTAAGGTCCTGGAACACACATCATTTTTTCCACATTGTACGTCGAGAACTGTTAGGTTGCAAAAAGGAATTCCTAATTATTAACAACAGATAATGCAAATCAGACTTTACCAAGTGCGAAAAGGCAGATATTCTCGGTTTTATCATATATTAGATACCTGTCGGAATCGAGGCTATATATTTGTGATAAATCATATTTTCGCAACGATGTCAAGCTAGCGACTCCATAACGTGCAGACATCGAGATAAGAAATTATTATTATCATTGTTATTATTATCATTGGCTCGAAAACAGATGTTAGCTCAAGGTTGAATAACGTTATTGTGAAAATATGACAAAAGATCAATGAATATGTATGTAAAATGAAGTTTGAATGAGGATGGCGGACGATTGACACCTCTGTTGAGTAACGACAATTTTTATTTGATAATTTCTACACAGAAAATGTGGCTGAATGGCGATCGTTCGGTGATGGCGGGGCTTGTCCGATGATCGTAAGCAAAGGAATCTCGGACGTTACGCTGAACGGCTTTTAAGTAAACAGAGGGCCGTTCTATCACAAGTCAAACTCACCGAAAATTGCAACTTACAACGAAAAAACGGTGAATTATTGTACGCTGAACGCTGTTGAAGAGGTTTTAAACAGATTTGAACTAACAATCAATCCCCAGTAGCAACGAAATCCTTGGACGATGACTCCTCGAAACTCCAATGCACTCCGACGCTCGTTCCGCAATCGTAATGGCTGCCTTTGTCGCCAATTCAACAACCTAGTTTAACAAGACGCCTTCTCGACTCCCCCCTCTTTCTGGCGGTGACGCGTCATTCTATGCTAGCGCCACTTGCGGTAGCATCGCAAAGGTGGGCATTTTTTCTATCCTTGTGTTATTTTATCTGTCTTTAATTTCTAGGTTCTCGTTTTAGTATTTTATCAGTGATCGAGGACACATCGAGATATTCATTATAATTCTCAAAAAAGAGACTTCGGCCGGCCAGTCTCTTGTACTGTAAATCGGTGTTGTTATATTTTGCGTCAATCGAGATTCCGGTCGGTCAAGAGGAACCAAAACAGTGGCATCTCCATAGGTAAAATAGATCGAAGTAAAAAAAAAATATGTCTATTTTCATCTCTAAGAATGGTGACTAATCCATGGTATTTGATAAATGTGGGTTGGGGCGACGATCTCAATCGCGTACATTTTCATTGACAATAAAAGTGGTAGTATATGGATAATACACTCTCTGACGTCTGACTCAGATAGGCTAGTCGTGCGACGTGAGTGAAATGTCAGAAAATATAACTGGAGTGCGTTTGTGATTAATCGTAAATAGTTCACCGTCAAGTTCACGATTAATTTATATAATGTAGCGCAATGCTCTCACAAATACGTGTCAAATATTCCTACTGAACAAATTTTTCTCTCAAAAACCGCATAATGGGATCCAGACTGAGGTATTAATGTTGTTCAATGTATATCTGTTTCCTTCCGGCCGTCTCTTTGATTATTCACTCACTCTCAAATACTTCACGAACATTTTAATTATATGCACAGAATAGAGAAAGATTCAATTTTTTACCAAGGTCTTATTGAGTGCGTTAAATTTTCACTGCCTCCACATTTGCCGACCATGAGAGCAGCTCTAGAAAGTTGAAAAAAAAAATCCTTACAAAGCATCCCTGAAAGTTTATATATTGCGTCAGCGAAACGTGCAATAATTTTTTTTCCTCTTCCCACCTCCTTAAATGTCGATGTAATCTTGTTTGTGTCGGTAAATTTCCTTTGGAAAAAGGAAAGCAGATGTGCGTTGGGACGATGGCAGCAATCTAAACATAACCCTTCTTTTGAACTGTTGAACAGGAATTCTTTTATCTCAATAAAAAATTACGAATCTACAAATAAACACCCATACTCTAATTTAATGGTGCTTTGTTTCTCTAGAGAAAATGTGCGACACCTGTTCGAGTGTTTCTGCGAAGTTGCTGCGCCTGTTGCGGACAAAGATCCCTGGCTACTTCAGAGGTTCCCTGAATCATTTTCCGAAGAAGAAATACTTAAATCTGTTCCTAAATTTGCATACCCTTGTAGTTTCGAAAAGTAAGACATTTTTCTGTTACTCCTTGAATATTTTTCATTACTTCATCTTACATTCTAAGCACTAAGGAAAGTAATGTAATTTATGTAAAAAACCATTGTTTCAGCGTTCTTGTTCAACACTTTTCATTTGTATTGACGAGTATCGATTCAAAATGGACGTTTGGATTTTGTCGACACGATCCCAAGACTGAAACGGCATTAGTAATTTTGAGTGCCTTGCCTTGGCACGAAACATTTTACAAGTACGTTGTCATCTTTTTTCTTCTGTCGAAAACAACATTGAGTGCAAACATTCTCATTGTCAGATTTTCTTTGATATTCGATAAGTAAATTAGAAGTAGACAGAACATTTTGTCTGCGTTTGTCAGTACTTGTCTTGCATCCTCCGATCTTACCATGTAATAATGGCAAACGCTTTCTTGCCCAGATTGCTGAATCATATTGCGATAATAACTGCAAGCGGTAAAGATGGAGATCTTTGGAAATTCCTTCAAGATGTTTATAGCAAGGGTGTTCCTGCTCCTGGAGCTTCGCTCACCATTCCTCTTCCAGATCCTAGTGTTGTAAGTGCGAATAATTGAGAAAACTTTTATATAAAAATATTATAACCTCAGTCAATAATAAGATTTGTATTTTTTTCAGGTATTTGTTTGTCAAAGCCCAAAACAATTTCAGTTGCCTAGTATACCAGAAAATGTAAGCACATATTATCTAAATCTTTTGCTACTACTATTAGATTTACTAGAATAATGCATTGACCTTGTTTATATTTCAGAGAAATTTGACTGAGTATTATAGCGCCATTGATTCGCACAATATGATGATGGTGTTTGCCTCCATGCTCTATGAAAGACGTATTATATTTACTTCGAAAAGGTTATCAAGGCTGAGCGCCTGCGTTCAAGCCTGCAACGCCCTTATCTACCCGATGATTTGGCAGCACATATATATTCCTGTTTTGCCATTGGCTCTGATGGATTATTTGCTAGCTCCGATGCCTTTCCTCATCGGTGTGCCAGCACCCATACTTGAGGTATTATAAAATTTTTTTACTCAAACGGACGTTGATCATTGAAAATTTTTCTTTAGCATTCATTGCATCGGTATTTACTTCAGGAGGTGTGATAAATCGTACATACATGTTTTATGTAACACAAGTAGCACTTATCTAATTTATTGCACAACTCCACCTGAAACTCAATACCAGATACGAACTCAATGAAAAACGTACGAAACTTTTTTTCCTGTTAAAGCAAATCTGTATTAAATTAATTTATTTATTTTCATGAAAACAAACAAAAACAAAAAACAAAATTAAAAAAAAAACGTAAAAAAGGAGATACATTTAGTAAGTATCATAAAATTTTATTGTAGTAAATTTGAGTGAAATCCGAAATTATAGGGTTGAGGAAGAATCAGTCATTCTCTTCACAGTATCTCTTTATCTCTGATTATTCTTGTCTTGTTTGCAAAAAAATGCAAAGGAAATTTACACCAAATCAATTTTCTGGTCACAATTCAATTTAAAATTATAGTTTAGAGATAAACCAATAACCAAAAGTTGACCGATATATGGCCTTGGTGGTACAACGTCAACACATAATATTACCACGTCTGGCATGCGTCCATATTGATAACGTTCAAGGCAAACTTTTATACTCGTATTTATTAAAAAAACAATTTTAGAGAGTGCGTCAAAGCGATTTGGGTGAAGTAGTAATCCTTGATGCCGACAACAACACTATCCAATCCCCGTTTGACGATCTGGAGTCCTTGCCTCAAGATGTGGTAAGATTGTTTGATTAATCTTACACGGAAGGACATTGATTTATACTCATACCTATGCTATGCTACGAAAATTAACAACTTATTAGTTCAGGTAATGTAGATCATTTTGTTATTACTTAGATAATTAATCTCAGAAGAGCACTGCGTAACAGAGCTGCGTTGCTTGGCGATGGAGTGTCAAGGGCATTTCTACGCGCATTAGTTCAATTGACGGCTGGTTACAGAGAGGCTCTAACTCTCCAGCAAGGGGAACGTATAACGTTTGATGAAAAGGCCTTCGTAGACAGTCGGCCCTCGTCGATGCAACCCTTTCTTCGTAAAATGCTGGAATTACAAATATTTCAACAAGTGAGCATTGTCATTATCAAATGATTCCTTTCAGTTTTAGAGTTTTGCTTCAAACTTAAACCGACGTTCTGCTTTCTCAGTTTATAGAAGAACGTTTACACATGCTCAATTCCGGTCTCGGTTTCTCTGACGAATTCGAAATGGAGGCTCTTAATTATTCGGAAAAATCTGGCAGTAAATTTCGACAGCAGTATCGTGAATGGTCGTACGCAATGCGTAAGGAGGGCTCCGCATTTTTTCGAAGCGTCAAAGATAAGGTCAGCTAAATCTGTATTTTTAACCTTCTGTTTTAATTTTATTGGTACACTAGGGGCTTCGCGCGCCAACCCCACGTCGGCGCTCGCTTCGCTCGCCGCCGAGGTCTCTGCGCTACACGCCTCACTATTTCCTTATACTGTGTCTCTTAGACAGGTGAATTTATTTTTGCTGATTTGATGACAGGTCTGCAACTGTTGATCGGTTGTTTCCGATCAACCCGACATTGTTATTGGCTCCCTATGTAGGTCTGCTCAGATTGTTTTCGTAAACGAATCCACTAACATGTACAAAACCCCCGATGCCATGCATCCCCAATTGCATTTGGCGACTTATTTTGCTATAGTTATTATTTTCCCCATAGTAGAAGAAATTCATAGCTTTGCTATAAGTAGAATTTCTATGGCTTCAGACAAATTAAAAACTCGTTATGATATTTGAGCGAGGGATATAAAATTTAATCCCGGAGATTCTGTCTGGCTCTTTCAACCTCGAAGATAGAAAGGACGGTGTCCGAAATTACAAAGAAACTGGGAAAGCCCTTACTTAGTGGTTAACCGGATTAAGGATTTACAGGATCCAAAAAAACCTATTTCTTCTCTGATATAACTCTCCTCGAGTTCTGTTTCATTACTTCTGCTTAAATGTTTGCTAGTATAATATATTTGAAACGATACTCAGTCTCACCTCTGCGTGTCGATCTTGAGTGCCGTACACACAATACGCCAGCACGCGAAAAAGACAATTCCCGTCGGGATTCATCTTGATAATTCTCGTTTGCATGTTTATTTTTTGCGTGTCAGAAATAGATACCTATAAAAATATTTGTCAAAGACTGTCATAAACAGCCAATGACAGCTGTCAAAGGAAGTTTTTCTGCTAGATGTTTTTTGTTTTTTTTTTGGCATCTCACCCCACCGCCAACTTCATGCGTATAGTATTGTTATTATAATCTTTTTTATACTATTGTTATTATAATCTTTTTTACCAGTTCATTTGTTCAGAACTTTTTTATTAGATAGAGAGATTACAGTGTTGAGGTAAAGGAATTGCAGTTTCGTAATGCTTTTGTTTTACTTGCCTTTTTACTTATAAACATTTACATTTTTTCAAATTTCAACCCTCGCTTGTGGTTTTAGTGAAGCTTTAATTATGAATGTTCCTATAGTATCATTATTCGATTGCTCTCCGTTGTTTTTGTTCGGTGTTGAAAATTCAATTAGCAGCACAGAATTCTACGTCATGGTTCCACGGGAAATCATCAGAAAAAAGGTTGCTTGATGTATGTGTTTTTTTCGTCTGCTCACTGTTCAGAGCTTTTCATTTTTTCAGGCCAATCCCGCAGTCAAATCAGCTGTTAAATCGGTAAGTTAGAAGTGTGAAAACATTCGTTTAATAATCAGAAATTGTTTATTTATTACTACCAAACAGCAACATAATCTCTTGGTTAAATTATTTTTCTTAATTCATCCTATCTATTTTATCTCATGTATCAGTAAAAATCGTTTATATAACAATGAGTTTCTGGATTGTTATGATTGTTGGTTTTTCAATTTTAATTACAGGTCAAGGAGAAGGGTAAAGACATGAAAACTGCATACAAAGGCTTACGCTGGAAAGGTAGTTATCCCTAATCATCCATTAAAGAGCGTTCGACGTAATTCACACCAATTTGTAATTTATTTTGAGGTCGAACAAATAGACAAGAAAGCGGCATGAGATACCAACAGCCCAGGTCAGCTCCAAGCTCTCCTACGTTGGATAGAAGACCTGTTGCATTTGCGTCTCCTTCGAAACCACCTGCCGGTTACACGGCAACGACTAGCTATCGAAAAGACCTTCGTTTCCGAAACACTGCTGTACCCGACACAAGGTAAGCTTTAAAATCATCACACAGTAACAATCGAAAATAATTATTTTCGTTTAAAATAAAATTGATTCAATTTAAATAGATCTCTGTGAAAATTTTGATAGTAACGAATGCTTCTCTTACAGCAGGAAGCAATATTCTCCATTGAGTCCCAGTTCACCCGAGGAAACAGATTATCCAGTTGAAAGGCTAGACATAGATCTGATGAACGAACTTCGAGATGTTATATATCCTAATACTCCACCTGTCGATAGAACGGTGAGTTTACAATCACAGATTTTTTAAATTAGAGTATCTTGATAATTCGAATATTATTCCGCATTTGGTAAATTAAAACAATATTTTATAAATCCTGCACATCATGTTATATTTGTCGATTTTTTGGTGACAGGAAAAAATAAAGAATTAGCACTTTTCGTTCCATTGTTCTTGTGTAATGTTCGATTTAAGGTGTTCGAAAGTCAAGAACGTGTTTATTTTAACGATTAACAATGTAAAACTAAAGAAAAACTATCATTTTTCTCTCTCTCTCTCTCTCTCGTTTCCTCCCTTTATGTGTATGCTTCTTTTTTTTGTATGTGCTAGTGTACCGTCATTTTTGCAAAATGTTTAATATACTAGTATCGTCAATATTGTCTGACTATAGCTTGTTTGCGCCTCTGATTTCTCTGATGAATGATTTGAACGACGATCACTTCTCACTCACCGCAATAGCACAACATTAACATCTATAGATATAATAAATTTTAAAGCATGTTATATGTACCACAAGATTGAATTAAAGCTGCACAGTCACACCGACTTTGTCCTCGTGTTCTCTTTCCTACAGTCTTAAAGTTTCTTGACTTTTTTTGATCTTTGTGCTGGTGTGATCGTGTAGGCCTAATAATCACAGTCCGTCAATCCTAGTACATTTCTTTCAACACTGTTTATTGTTTTTCATATTTAATTTATTAAATTTACAATATGTATGTTGATTTTTCATCAATAATTATCTCGAATAACAGCGCACTTATTTATTGTTTTGTATAAAACGAGAAAACCAATCAAACCAGAGAGACTTGATTTTATAATTGAATCCCACTTGAATTTTGATCTCCAATAATAATTGTAATAATAATGAGCACCGCATATGAATGGAAGTGAGTGTGATGTGCATAAACTTTCAGTTGAAGCCAGTGCGCAGTTTAGACAGCTTGAGGTCTGCATGGAGTGGGCGCTTGCGGCACGGCCCTCTTCCCTCCGACACTTCCATTGCCACCGACATTTATGAAGCCTCCCGTACTTCAGATTCCTTCTATTCCTCCACCCTAGAATCATCCTCGACTAGTTCCAATGCTCAATGCACAACAAATCACAAACTGCTAGAACCCGGCACGCCATTGAATTCTGCAACTTTTGATACCCTGCTAGATATTTCTGATACTTCAACTACTAATAGCAGCTCTAACATTAACGGAAATGACACGTCAAGTCCGTCTTCGATCAGATCTTTGTTCAATTTGAAAAATTCGGACAGTATACCATTCGCTTCACTTGGGACCGAAGATCAGGCGTCCAACAGTTCTAGATTGGATAATCTTGTGGAGAAATCTACTCGCGATTCTCACGAATTTGTCAATCTGACCAATCCGTTTGTTAACAAAAGCATATCTCATAATCAGAGTTTGTTGGAACATGACGATGACCAAAATAAAAGTGGAGAAAATTCAAAGACTATCGCACACGTCGTGCAAGATTCGGAAAATTCTTTTCATCGTGAAAACCAATCTTTGTTACGGATTTCTTGGATTAATAATCTATTGGATGCTAATTTGAATATTACAGATCCTAGCTCGCAATTAATTGCTGACGATCCATTTGACACAAGCCAAATACTGAACCCTTTCCACCCACAGAACCCATTGTTAATTCATCCCATCAGCCTAAAGCCGAGTCCGACCAGCATTCAACCACTCCCTCCATTAAATAATCAGCATTACTCTGCACAGGCTAAGGTAAACATGAGTCATGTCATTATCTTAATCGATTGATAATTTATAGAAAGTTATTATTATTTTTTGCACAACTTATTTTTACCCATCTACTACTATTATTAGGTAAGATAAAACCTATCATTTTGCTTTTATTCATCAGGCTTCTTAATCGTTCCAAACTTTCTACAATATTGACTTAACTTTGGGTATCGATTTGCAATTTGGTAATTAATTCAAGAAACATGCCAGTTTAAAACTTGTGTTGCATAAAATATATTCTGCTCGTCATTTGCGTTTATTGAGAAGCCTGAAATATCAAGAATATCATTGAAAGTCGCTAGATTAAATATTTGATTTGCACTTGCAAGTAAAATTAGTGTCGTTGTGTCACCTTGTATTATTTTACTGGCACTAAATGTTCATAGATCCGATAGTAATATTATGCCGTTATTTTTTTTATACTACAATTGATTATGCTCGTGGCTATATTGACATGAATTTCACTCATCTTTTTCTATCGATTGGTGATCGAAACTGTGTATAGATTCACCTGTAATTTAGTTAAAACAAAAACAGAGATAAAGAACAATTAAAAACAACCAATTACACAACGTCCAATGCTTTCGCAGCCTTTTTTTTTTTGTTTTGTTTTAAGCAGTGTTGTTATAAATTGTTTATTATTGTATTTTTGACCGTGTTCCGAATAATGCAAATTTTTACAGAGTCTGGTGAAAAATATCTTGTCTGTGTAAATTATACTGAGGATTATGCTGAGAGTATTCATAAGTAAACTTATGAAGATAATGCAATAACGAATTAATTTACCTGGTTGCAGAAAATAAAAAATATTTATCGTCAATATTACGTTTCAGGATACACCAGAGCCCCACGATTTAATCAGACTAGATTCAACGAATAGCGACGATGAGTTTGACCCACTTTTATCAAAGTCTGTAAAGAGTAACAGCGCCAAACAAATGACTCAGTCATTGCATCTTCCACAGATGGGAGAAGGTCTGACAAATCCTTTATATCCGTACTTTTTACCACAGCATAAAGCTAGGGAAGATCTTGATTTACTCCAGGAGTATGGTCTTGATTTTAATAAATTTAATCTAGCCAACAGCCCGTCTTCCGCAATGACTACATCGTGTAATCACACAATACAAGAATCTAGCACAACTGCTTCGTTAAATACAACCACTGTTAAGACACAGAATAATTGGACAAAATTTGAATGAATAGAATTTTGAGCGAAGTTTTATACATATCAAGATAGCGAATAATAATATTGATGATAATGATAATAATAATAATAATTGTAAATACGTGAATTATATTTGTTACTATTTATACGTGGATGAGATTGTGAATATCGTTTTGGTGTGAAAGGCGTAAGTTTGTTCGAAATTGGAATAGATGACGGAAATACGATTCTTTTTACTGTATAGAATTTGTCTTATAAATCGAAAGAGTACACTTTAATTCGTTTTATTGCAATCAATACGAAAGAACACAGGGTCAAAGATGAGTTATAAGTTTAAATTTTCTGTAGGTATACACATTAGGGTGGTCCTTGCTTTAGATTTTTTCGAATTTTGACCAAAGTGCCCCCTAAATTGGTTCTAAATAAATTAAAATATCTTAGAAATATGTACCGAAATTTGAGTAAGAACGTGTGCAATTTTAAATAACGAACTTCACAACCCTTGCCAAAGAGTTTAGAGGTGAGATAGAGTTCCGTACTTTGGTGGGGGTTTTAATTCATTTATTTGGAACCAATTTACAGGGTGGCTGAGTCAAAATTAAAGATAAAGTCGAAAATAAGGACCACTCTAGCATACATACAGGGTCATTCATTAATTACCCAACCTCAGGTAAAATCTGCTGCGTCGGTCGCCTTTGTGGTCAGTATTTAATAAATGACCTTGTAGATACGTTGTACGTTTTATTTATACGAAATATTTTACAGTCCACTACTTATGAAATCAAGCAGGAAAGAAAAATCTTGTTAACTTTAACCGTGTTACAGGCATCATGTTATAGTTTATTTAGTTTCGAAGTAGATCCAATACTCATTTTCAGATACATAATTTAATTGTTATATATTATTACCCGTAAATTCGTTATTTTCTGTTTTTTTGTAAAAATCCGCAGTTCAATAATGTAAAGCCTATTAAGAATAACAGGCCTGTAGATAATTTTTAATTTTAAATGCTCAAATAGCACAAATAATAAATTATAATAAAGAAGTTTATAGTATTCTTGGGATTTTTAATACAGTTTTATCGCAGCCCGAAATCGAGGATGAAATAAAAATAACGATTTCAATGTTTTTAGCGATTTGTTTTTACTTCATTTAATAAAGAAAAATCATAGAATTACATACAAATTCGCATCTAAGAAATTGGAAACTGCTATTGCATCAGCTGTAAAGCGTCCATTGCTTCTACCAGCCGTTCCAATTCGCCTTTGCTACTGGTTAACTTTTCCGTGTTTGCTAATTGGACATCCGCAGGAACTTTAGTGGAATAATCAACTGCCGACACAGCCTGTTCCAGCTTATTTATACTCTCTGTAAGTATTCCTTTCTTTTTACCAAGTTTTTCAAGTTCCTTTTTCGGATCAACCAATCCCTAAAATCACAAATTACAATGAATGTTATAGTTTTCAACATATGATTAACTTACGATATGGGTACAGTGATTTTCATATTATTTTTTTTCACCTTAAGTAATAAGTGAACTTGGATCTTGTCTGTCACAGGGATGATAACGCATCCGGCTGGAGCATTGTCGAGATAAATTATTGAGTAAGCAAGTGTCCCAATTAACAAAGAGTACGTCTTGACTTTTTCTTTGATACTGTCTTCCGTAGATGTGACAAATGCGTCAGTTTTAGTCTTGTTCGGTAAATTATATGTAGCTCGTGCGGATCTTATGGATTTAATAATTTTCTGAGCAACGTCAACATCCGCTTCTATGCCTTGATCCCTCCAAGGACACTAATGGAACAGAAAAATATACTTTCAATATTGAATCACCGTCGCTGCATTGAACAAAAATTCTCAAAAAAAAAATATCGTCATTCACCTCACGTTCTTCTGGATACGGAGCCACGCAAATACTTGGATAAATTAATTTTTTACGTGGTAAACGTTGGTAAAGTTCCTCCGTTATGAAGGGCATGAATGGACTGAGTAAACGCAATCCTATGTCCAAGCTTTTGAACAACACTTTTTGAGCTGTTGATTTAGTCTCTTTATTTCCACCTTGGAAAACAGGCTTCAGATATTCCTGAAAAATGAAAGTAAGTGACGGTTATATACTGTTCCACTGTTTAGAGCGAGTGATTGAAAAAAAGAAGAAATTGGTTGACATATGTTATTCAATTCTGACCAGATAAACGTCGCACAAATCGTACAGCCAGAGATTGTAACAGGCTGTAGTTGCAGCTGTAAGATCATACTGAGCTATTCCCTCGTCACAAACTTTCGCCGCATAACTCAACCTTGAAAGCATCCACAAGTCTACTTCTGTTTCATTTCCAGAGAGCTGTAAGATTTTCACTACAAGTTTATACACCTGTTTATTTTTTAATTTCAACAATAACAAAACACAATTTATAAGAACGAAAACCCAACATGCTGAAATGGTAATGTACACTGCTGAGAAAAATGACAAAATTGTACTTATTTTCAGCAGAAAATAATCTAGAATATTACAAAAAATAAATGTTACAATAATTTTTAGAACGAAACTCAAACTGCATCCCAAGCTGAAAATATTTTGAATACTAAACATACTGCAAACAATAATTGAGTAAACGCTATTGTCACAGCGTACCTGATATCCCTTTTTACGACTACTGCTAACGTTACTTTTAGTCTGTTGATAAACTTCTCCGTCTTCTGGGTGAAAACTGGATCTTTCATGTGTACTATAGCTTTTGATGTGGTTAAACCATCGTAAAAGATGTGGTCTATGCGAAAAATCAATACGCAGGCACTTCAACGTTTCATGAACCTTAACATCAGCCTGGGAAGGCGTGTATCCATTTATGTACGAATAATCTGCCAAGAAGTTATTTAGCGCGTCTTGAACACAATTTTCGTTTAGTGTGTGCTGGTACCATTTATAATCGCCAACGACATCCTCCGCGCTCGAAATCGCGCAGCGTTTCTAACGTGACATTTGCAATAAAATTTTCAAATACAAATTTTCCGCATTGATGTTTAATTGCGTTTGGAAACGTTTCATTCTCTTTCCTCACCTCGTCACTTTCAGCGTCGAATTCGAATCCATCTCCTAAGTACATCAGGGCGAACTTTGTCGCATTCCAAAGCTTATTGCAGAAAAATCTGTAACCCTGAACTCGCAAAATATCGAGATTGATGTCACGTCCTTGAGTTGTGTAAGCGCACAGCGCAAATCTCAATGCGTCTGTTCCGCACTCCGGAATTCCCTGAGGATAATCCTGCTTCTGTCCTTCTGTGGCTTTTTTAAGTTCTTTCGGATCCAAATTCGAATCCAACAATTGTTTATGGAGATCCTGAAATAATATATCAGTGTAATAAACATTGAAACGGTGACAGAAAATTTTTCATACTCACCTCTAGAGATATTCCGTGTATCACGTCCATCGGGTCAATGACGTTTCCCAAAGATTTACTCATTTTCCTTCCATGTGCGTCTCTCACCATAGCATGTAAGAAGACTTCCCTATCATAAGTAAAGAAAAATAGTGTTTCTGTGGCGTTACGAGCCAAATTTTTACTAGTTAAGTTCATAAAAAGGTAAAAATTGAGAAGCGAAATTTTCACAAATTATACGCAGGACTTACTTAAATGGTAATTTACCCAGGAGCTTTCGACCAAGGAAAACCATTCTTGCTACCCAAAAGAAGAGTATATCATGTCCTGTCTCCAACAAAGTTCCAGGATAGAAAGCTTTCAATTCCTCGGACTAAAACCAGATTTGCACGAGATAAGGCAATGTGATAAGTTTGAACTAAATGGCTATGTGTATTCACATACTTCTTCTGGCCAGCCAAAGATAGAGAATGGAAAGAGACCGGAAGAAAACCAAGTATCTAAGACATCAGGATCCTGTTCCAGCTTAATATTATCAATGCTGACATTGAACCGGTTTGCAGCTTTTTCTTTCGCCTCTGCCTCTGTTCTTCCGCTCACCCAATAATTGTTGTCATTTTCCTGAAATGGTTTGTGCCATTCGAAATGGACTTCTATTGTATACGTGAGACAAATTCGATCTTATTATAACTTCAGAAATTACGTTAAAAATGATGACTTACAGTTCCAGCTGGAACAGCTGAGTCCAAAATGGATACAAAATATGCTGGGATTCGATGACCCCACCAAAGCTGACGAGAAATACACCAATCTCTGATACCCTCCAACCAATGATTCCAAGTTCTTTTATGCTGCTCTGGAATAATCTTCAACTCTCCATTTTCAACAACCTTGATAGCATCAGCAGCCATTTCATCACATTTGACGTACCTATAATTGCAAGATATAATTTCTTGTATCAAGCTTCTCTTAAAGAGTGAAGAAATGTCATCAAATGTAGACAGGATTTACCAACCACTGCGGTTTCATTAGTGGTTCAACGACGTCCTTGGATCGACTACAAATTGGTACAACCATTGCATTGTCTTTGGTCTCAATATATAATCCTCTTTCCGTCAATTGTTGCAGAATAGCCTTTCGCGCATCGAATCTTTTCATACCCTGAAATGATAGAAGCATGCACTAATCTCTCAACACTTCAACTATCATATAATTAATTTTAGTTTATTTGAATTGAGGATGATAAGTACCGTGAATTTGCCATAGTTTCCGATGATATTTCCCGCGTCATCAAAAATTGTTATAAATGGCAAGTCGTGCCTCTTTCCAACTTCATAATCATTAGGGTCATGGGCAGGTGTTATTTTCACAGCGCCTAATTAATGCAACAAGAATTAAGCCAAGACATTCTCTTTCAAAGTAGCAAAGATGATAATTTACCTGTTCCAAATTCCATTTCCACAAAATCGTCAGTTATGATCGGTATCTTTCTATCGCAGAAAGGATGTTTCACGTATTTACCAATCAGGTGAGAATAACGAGCATCCTTGGGGTGTACTGCGACCGCAACATCTCCAAGCATTGTTTCAATACGAGTTGTAGCAACCACAACCTTTTCATTTGAGTTTTCTATTTCGTATGCAAATGATACGAGAACACCAAACTCAACTTTCTCTTTGTAGCCAGGAATAGCGAGAAAAGTTCTGCCAGGTAGCTCCATTTTGTCCACCTTGGAACGACAATGATCAGTTTATTTATCACCATTGAGATGTAATGAGACAGGAAATAGGAACAATTGTTACCTCAATATCGGAAATTGCACTTTTCAATGTACAAGACCAATTCACAAGACGATTACTCCTGTAAATATCCCCTGACTCATGCAGACGTACGAAAGCTTCGGTAACGGCGCGGCAGAGTTTTGGATCCATTGTGAAACAAGCGCGATCCCAATCAAAGGAGCTCCCGAGTTTACGAAGTTGCTCATAGATTCGATCTCCTTTTCTGCAGATTTGTAGAAAATTATAAAATTAACACCTAGATACATCGTACCAAAAACCAGGTCATGTTGCACTCACTCATTTTTCCACTCCCAAACTTTTTCCACAAATTTTTCCCTCCCGATGTCATGACGTGTCTTTTGTTCGTTCCTCCATAATTTCTTTTCAACTACCACTTGAGTCGCTATTCCAGCATGATCACAACCCGGATTCCAAAGTGTCGTTCGCCCCTTCATACGATTCCTGAAGTTCGAATGGTAAATCAACTATGTTACAAGGAGGAAGGAAAAATGATTTGAACGACTAAAAAATATATTATAATAGAAACTATCGACTTACCATCGGGTAATTACATCCTCGATCGCATTTGTCAGTGCATGTCCAAGATGTAAGGAACCGGTGACATTAGGTGGTGGAATAACCATGACAAATGTGCCTTTGGGATTTGTTTCGTTGATGCTTTTACGCTGGAAACGTGGTATACGATGAATGTGAATTGAATTCCTCTGAGTACAATGTCAGACACAACAAATTAATTACTGAAGGACTTTAACCAAACTTACTCCATATTCGGGTTTAAAGAAACCCTCGTTTCTCCACCAGGAATACCACGCTGCCTCGACAAAACGAGGGCTGTAGGCATCAGGCATCGGACAATTGACATCCTTCTTTTCCCCCTCTAGAGTGTTTATGGTATATAATACTGCTTGCTTGCTTTCCAGCTTTTTTTCAACCTTCTGCAAAACGTGTATACCTTAATGAGTTTTTTTGTTTTCATGTAAAACCAAGGCGATCCAAGTATGTGAATGCGACAGGAAACCATATGGATTATGGAAACGTCATTGTTGCAGTTAACAATCAGGCAGAATTAAATAAAGTGAATGCGAAAATTACCTCAGGTTTTTCTTTGGGCTTAGTTGGAGCAGTGGTTTCTTTTTTATCTAGTTTTTGTTTGAACTTCTCCAATTTAGCCAACTTCTTAGCCTCTTTCTCAAGCTGTTTCGCTGTCTTTGGCTTCGCAGCCTCTCCCTCGGCTCCGTTTGCTGCCGTTTCAACCATTTTTATTGCAAATTATTCAAAACAAATAAATAATTCTCAGTTTACGGTATCGCGTGTTATTCGCTGCCTCGCTGAAAATCCCCGAAAATGTCAATATTGAAAACTTAACCAATTACTCCGCGTGGCCTGCACGCCGTCTAGCTGATGTGAGAACAGAAAGGATTGCAAAAGCTGCAGGCGCAATGTTATGTGATTGGCTATTT
The DNA here is from genome assembly GCF_021155785.1 of Neodiprion fabricii. Lineage (NCBI taxonomy): Eukaryota > Metazoa > Arthropoda > Insecta > Hymenoptera > Diprionidae > Neodiprion > Neodiprion fabricii. Next base: position 1,965,797 of record NC_060240.1, on the reverse strand, counting down.
TGACGGAATCCATTATCAAGCGAGTTTCAAAAATGGGACAATTATTTGATTCTTCGCTAGCTAGGCCGAGTCGCACTGTGTTGTGTAATGTAATTCTTTAGAAATGAGAGTTTATACAGTTCCGTCTGAATATAGAAAGAAGAAAATAATTATATCCATCAGTAGAGTAACAAGGTGCACTGAAAATAATGCATAGGTTTGAGGTTATTTCGAGAATAGCTTATAAGCTTGAAATATAATTTTTTCCAAATCCTTACATAATTTTGCAGCATCAAAGACAACTTAGATCGCACAAATTTATGAACCGAAGCTTTTTAATTTTGTACAGTACTTATCGGCCCGTCAATTCAGACGAATCAATGTAAAGAACCTTTGAAATTCGCAACCAATTGTATGAACTGTACATTATGTGACCTGCCTGTATAATAGTGTTTTTCGATACTAGTGCGCGAAGGTGCCAATGCCCGCACAAGCGTGAAGGTGCAGCACGAGCCCGGAGACGAGTTGAAGGGCGAGTGTGGCGCATTCATGGCGCATTCACGCGAGATAGGCATTGCCAACTTCGCACGTGTATCGAACTCTATTTTTTGCTACACCTGTAATGGAAAGTCCGACATACACGATTATTTTTACACGAAACCAGAGCACGATGTCTGTTCAGTGACGATGCAGCGATGTCGAGCACGGCAAAGAGTGACAAACTATTCCATCGGTGGGGCTAGTACAGCTGTTTGCAAAATACGCAACTGTAGATAAAAGCGCGACGGTCTTTTTCGCACACCGCTAGCAATGTGCGAAGGTTCATCTTATACCGCTGGCAATGTGCGAAGGTTTTTTTCTCACACCCCTAGTAATACGCGAAAGTTTTTCTCGCACATGTGTATAAAAGACTACTTTCGGTGCTTGTAAATGGTGCATAAAAATGGACTTTCCACGCAGGTGTTGCAAAAAATTAATTGTAAGATTAGCAAGTGCATATGTGTTCCGTGCAATCGTTGCGGTATATCTCGAGATTCGGTATTCTGTTCAGTAAACTGTAGGTCCTCGAATGCAGTTTTCGGTTTGACTGATGTACGGGTATTTGAATTGAAAGTTTAAAAGAAAGATTTTGGGAAAATATGAGGGATCTACGTTATATGGAAGATCGTGCTCATTTGATTTTTCATGTTTTTTTCAATTCATTTTTTTTGAATTTGTGAAGAATCACGTCGTAGGACTTCGATTCTTATTTCTTTCCTAAAACTTATATTCAACTCAAAGATCACGATCCATAACACAACGATATATCAACCGGGAATCTTATTCTTCTAAATCAAAAGTTCATAATATTAAATTATAACTCTTTTATGAGATTTACAGATCCTGTACCTGGTGAAACTTGACTTCCAGGACTAGAGGTCCTTGATCCGGTGAAATTTGACTTCCAGGACGACCGCTCCGTAGTTTCGGCTGTTCAAATCTTTTACCTAGTGAAACTTGACTTCCAGGACTAGCGCTATGTAGTTCCTGTGCTGCAGGTTCTTTACCTGCTGGATCTTGACTTTCATCACTCGCGCTCAGCTGTAGGATCACCTGGTAGATACAGTTTTTTATTGATACTGATTCAATTATGAAATCCTACATCGGCTAATTCCGTAAGGTTGTATCTGCCAAAAATTCGATAATACAATAACTCGCAGTATGTATGATACATGGTAAGTAATGTATAATAATTAATGTGTTCCTCAATAAGTCTTATAACAATATTTTTGTACTTGAAGTTTACGACGTTGGAGATTTTGAAAATATTACGTCCCTTCAGAAATCCTATTTTTTTAGAAAGGATAGAGAAAGTATGTTAGCGATGTATACATGTTGGTGTGTAGTACATAAATGAAATAGTAATTAGTAATCCTTGTACATACATGAGATATATAATTTATAATTAGTTCGTCTGTCCATTATAACTCATATTCATTCAAAATTGCCGGCGATGGTCTTACAATTAGTTGATATCCAAACAGCCGTGGAGCAGTACGTACGTTTACGGCAAGATCGTGGGAACGTTTATTTAGCGAGTTTAATTTATTGTCTAAAATGTTATTCAGTGAGTGTATTTAACTAACAAAGTAAAATGTATCTACGTTTCAGAAAACAATAGAAAAATTCAGGAACAATAACAAAAAAAAAAATGGAAGCTAGCGAAAACGCATCTATCGGTCAGTTGCTAATATAGTACACAGACAGACGAATGGCACGTTGTAAACATAGTGGAGATGTAACTTTGACCTGGTGCGATTTTTCCAAGCGTAAAAATGGCGCATTTCACACAGCGACAAACAAAATATTATTTTATGCAGTTTGAGAGAAACTTGCTACGCGTTATATCACAAAAGTTTAAGTAGTTTGCTGATCGTCATTATGTGGACGTCGGAATTCACCAGGTAGACTATCATGTATACTATGTATAAGTACATTACGATGTATACGAGTTATCACGTAGTCGGTTAAATTTAAAAATTTTACGCATATATGGTAAACCACTAACAGTAAAGCTTATCGAATCGAGTGAGCAAGCGTGGCGAGCGAGGGTTTTACATCTAGTTGATATTACGATTGATGTAAGCAATGATAAAAGAAGTAAATTTTATTCGCGATAGATCAGAATTTTTAAAAAAATTTATAAAAGTAAAAAATGGACTGAGCGCCATCTTCCTCATAATGTAGAACATGCATATTTGGACAGAACCTTTCTTTTAACCTAAACGAACGTTTTAGAGGGTGCCATGGTGGAAAATCGTAAATAATATTTTTCAAAATTCCCTAATATATCGGTGTTAAAACCACGGTCTTATATACAGGTCTGGCAACTCGGTCAAAATTTCAGTGGTGGAGGTGTCCTCTTATTGAAGCACCAATCGCTTCGCCTAGTGACCACGAGTGTCGCTGCGATAAAGGTGCAGGCTGTGTGAGAGAGACAGAAACAGGTTAAACTACATATCCTGCATCCCGTGCTGCATCCCTCTATCGCAGCGACACTCGTGGTCACTAAGCGAAGCGATCGGTGCTTCAATAAGAGCACATACCCCCACCACCGAAGTTGCCAGAGTATGTAAGACCCATGTGGTTAAAACTCGCTCTATCGTCTAGTTAACGGCAATATCGATAGTCGAGGCGGCGAGAGTCGATCCGCGGTGTCACGTGTCCACGAGCCAACGGGAAGCTTGACCCCTCACGGTGGTGGAGGAACCGCCATATTTTCTCGTGGTTTCGTCGTGAAAGTTGGACGATGTGAGGTGTCAGTTTGATATGCAGTAATCTAAATTAATGTGAGTGTGTAATAATAAACCAGTAAATGGTGCGATCATGGCAAAAGGAGGTAACAGTTTGAACAACAAACGTTCGAGGAACGCCAAGCCCTACGACGCAAACAACGTGAGTAGAAACTCGTTCCGAGGTCTCGGCCACTGGCCTCCCGCGACAAAAGTTGCCTTCCAACGGTCCTTCGCGCGTTTCCCAAAATAGACATGATTTTAAAACGTGCTCCGAGTAACGATCGAACCGATTGCGATATCCTTCCCAATCCCCGGCAATCAAATTCTATCAAATATTATACTTGGCAAAGTTTTACCCGCATCAAATAACCTCAAACTCGATAAGCGCACACCCACGGCGGAATTTATCGTCATTCAAAACGTTCTAACCTTGAAATGCTGCATGGGTTCTTGGACAATTGTTCAATTTCTTACACCGATTCTTATATCTAACAACAATAATTTTTACCGTGCATAAATCCGTCGAGCTCGTTACGTCAATATTATCTATAAATTACATAATTAATGGAATTTGTTCCTCTAACTCTCGAAATCCGATATTCTCAATATCTCTGTTGGCTAGTTCTAGTTTGAATTATTATCACACATTATAGTACATGCAATTTGGCACATTGCAACAATTTACATTGTCTTGTATATCCGATATATCAACCACAAGCTATTTATGTCTGTCAAGATAAACATTCAATTTTTAGTTATGTATTACTTCCTATGTCGAAATGCGATTGAAATTCCCGTTTTACTTCCACTTAATATTTATAGTATCTAGAGTTACTTCAGCCTTCAGCTAGTCTTTGAACAAATCTAAGCTTAAAATATGAGCCTCAGTTAATCTTGCAGTCTAAATGATTTTTCCCAAAAAACCTGATATTTTTATAAACTCCCTTGAATAATGCTAATTGATATTTTTTATTACCAGTCTTTCGTGAAAAAAGTCGCTACGAAAGTCACAGATCTGATACCGCAGAGATCGTGGATAAGCAAATGGTTTAATTCGTCGCAAGATAATGGCGAAATGTTAAATGATGAGGAGAACCTCGAGGGCTCTGAGAATGAGCAGGAGTCACAGCAACCTCCGCCTTCAAAGCGGCCACGGATTCGTATGGATGTAACTCACCCCCCCGGAACATTCAATATACAGCCAAGAAGTAGAATTCCAGATAATGAGGAGGTCGACCCTCGAAAAGAAGATTACATTATCCACAATGAAACTGTAATTATTTAAATGTTCATTTCTGTTCCTTTACTCGAACCATTATTTGTTATCTATAAATATTCTTTATTAATTATATTTACGAATTTTCAGACAACCGATTTCCTAGAACCTTCAGTAGCCGGAACTAGTGGGGTTCGTCGTCTAGTGGCATCGACGCCTGCAATCCAATCAGAAATTGGCAGTACGAGCAATCAAAGGAACAGGACAAAGTTCATTTCGTTAACATCGCCACAAAATAACGGTACGGCTAATGGAACAGACGATAATTCAGAGTCCAGTGAGAGCACAAGCGGATGCAGCTCTCTCATACCACAAGTCAACAGGCAAGAAGCACCCTCAAGTCTGGGGTACAACAGATCGTCAACAAACAGAAAGAGATACAATGAAGATAAACTAAACTATAGTAAGTCTGAAAATTTGAGTAATTGTCGATTATAGGTTTATTCAAGAAGTAATCGGGCATTGATTTATTTTCAATAGTGGACCAATGGGCTCTTGATCACTCTAAAAATTTGGTCAAAGCACGAAACTTTGCCTACATATCTTTTATTTCAGGTTTTCATGTCTTCGGTTTCTGTGTTTGCAGCAAATCACCTACAGTCCCCACGGTCCCTGTTTTTGGATAGCAATCCTAGGGATTCGTTGAGCAGTCGGAAGCCGAGCTTCAATGTGTCAATAATGAATAATTCTCTTGAACGAGGACAGTCCTCGTCTCCGTTTTACAACGGCAATACCACATTTGGAGGAGCCAACATGGCAGGATTCCAACGCCGAGGACGTACGTTGTTCAATAGTACAAATGAACTTCAATTGAAAGTACCAAACCGAACCAACATTCAAGTAAAGTCACCAAATGTAACTGGTACCGATTCATCAGCCATGAGTCAAACTGCTAAAAGGATATTGGAAGCACTGGAGCATTTTTCATCCCCCATATTGGATGCTAAAAAAATTCCCATGAATGCAAACAATAGCTCGTCTCTGATCGGTGGCAGGAAACGGCAGAGGGAGGAAGGTTGTGCTCCCTTGGCTCGGGTAGGTCTGCGTCATTTGACTAGGGAACTTACCGTACCTACAGTGCCAGATCTCCTGAAGCTTAGACGTAGACAGAGATTACAAGACACCACAGTAGCGGCTAGGAGAATCGTTTCGGCTCGCAGTGCCCCTCCACCATCTCCCCAGGAATACAGATTGAGGTACATTCCGATTGATTTGATACAAGTTTTTAATGAACAGTGCTTTTCGTTTGAGTTCTTTTGTACATTGAGCAATTTTTAATCTATTTAATTTCATTTTTTGTGTTGCAGATCGGACGATGAAGAGAAGTCTAAATACTCGGGCAAGGTTAAAAGTAAAGGTAAAACCGACTTGGATCAAGACTATGTGACCGATGCAGTCAACTTACCAAGCGTTACGCTGCCTATTAGTACTTTACCAACTTTTGATATAAAGCTACCAGTAATCACCAGTAACATGGCCAAAGGAGTGAAAGATGAATTATTCAAGTTCTCTAGCCCAATAAAAGTGACGGACACGACTAGGAATTTAAAATCTATCAATAACTTTACCTTCAGCAAACCAATCAATGCCAGTGTTAAAGAATCCGCAGAGGGTGGTCATTCACTTTCGAGAACTTTGAGTTCAGAATCTGATACTTTGCCAGCTAGATTTTCGTCTAGTAATAATTTCATGTGGTCCAAGACCTCGACAGCCCCGAAATTGAAGGAAAAACCCAAAGAGGACGTGGTTGTGGATGGAATCAAAACGTCCAGTAAGTTAAAAACAGGCAGCGTTATGGATGTTTTGGGAAAGAAATCAGACCTACTTACAGATGCCAACAAACCTGTAGTTGGCATGTGGGAATGTAACCAGTGTTTGTTGAAGAACAACCAACACGAGCCTCAGTGCATTGGTTGTAAAGCTTCCAAGTCACTTTGCAAAGGTGAAAAGACAACAGAACATACACCGGAATCGTCACCACTTACCGTTACACAGTCCAAGCCTGTGACCACCGATTGTTTCGGATCACAGTTCAAAATGAGCGGCAATCATTGGGAGTGCCCCAATTGTGCAACATCGAACAAACAAACTGATGTCAAATGTACGTTGTGCGCTATGTCTAAATCTGAAAGCATTAAGGCTCCGACTATCGGTTCTACATCCAGTATTGTTCCTGAATCAGTAAAATCCGATTTAATGGAAAAATTTAAACCTCCTGAAGGATCGTGGGAATGTCCTGGTTGTATGCTCCGAAATCATTCATCTGTCGAAACTTGCCCTTGCTGCAACGCTTCAAAGCCTGGCTCCCTCAAGATCAGCCCTAAAAGAGTACCTGCCACATCAGAATTGTTGACTACCATTTCGAATCCCGGTGGAAATCAGTTGGCCAATAACACTGATTCTGTGGAGAAAACAAAGTCGACCAATGAAGATTTATGGGAGTGCTTGAAATGTAAACAGAAAAATTCTAGAGCCACTTTAATCTGTCCATGTTTTAGTACTTCGAAATCCGATTCTACAAGTACACCGGCGTTAGGATTTGGTGACAAGTTTAAGAAACCTGAGGGAGCTTGGACGTGTGACGATTGCATGGTACAGAATAAAGCAGACGTTATCGAATGCGTAGCTTGTAGTGCTGTGAGACCCGGTTCAAAGAAGATAGCAAAATCAACGTCAGCCACAGGTAGTGGGTCGAATGTACAGTTCAGTTTTGGAGTACCCGAGAATGCTGGAGGTTTCAAATTTGGAATTGACAAAAGTGATGAAAAAGTTGACGCGAATAAGCCTGTCCCTTCGTCGACAGGTTTTACCTTTGGCGCTAAGACAGACTCACCCAAAGCTGGCGGATTTACCTTTGGTGTACCTCAGAATTCTTCAGGATTCACGTTCGGTGTTGTGGATAATGAGAAAAATAAATTAGAACAGAAATCGGACACTAAGGAAACTGATGCTGTTCAAAATGTGTCGAAAAAACGTTCATTGAATGTCGAAGAACCGAAGAATCAAGCTCCGTTCTCATTTGGTATACCCAAAACGGAAGAGGCAAAATCATCTCCAGAAAAACAATTTGCATTTGGAGCGCAACCAGTAGCTAACACTACTACAAAGCAATCATTTTCCTTTGGAGCGGTGAAAACTGAGGCACCTGTTAACAAAAAAGACACATTACCAGAAGTTTACATAACTGTTTCAAACACAGAATCCCAGAAATTAAATTTTTCAGCACCAACTAGCGACGCTCCAGCAGCAATCTTGGCCAATGATCAATCTAGTTCAATAACAACAAAATTATCCATCAATACAGATATTACCAAATCTGTAGAAAATCCCACATTTGACACAATAAATGTGCCTGTTTCACTTAGCAGTGGGTCAACAGTTACGACAACCGCAGCCAGCGTCCCGACGCCCGGACTCTTCACGTTTGGTTCTGCAACGACGATTCCAAATCAACCGACGACAGTTCCGAGTCAAGTGGTGCAAAGTTTTGGTCAAATTCCAGTATCAGCTCCAACATCAGTGCCGACGCCTTCAATGTTTGTTTTCGGATCCACCAAGCAGGCGAGTACAATAGCCGCCACGACACATCCTGATAAATCTGAAATTGTATCTTTTGGCTCGACCAATAGCCCTGCGTTTAATGCCATCACTTCCGCGCCACGTTTCGAAGGTAACGAAAATAAGCAAGCACCGTCGTTTGGCATGACGGACAACAAGCCTGCCCCGCTTTTTGGAGCGGGCGAAACAAAGGCTCCAGTTTTTGGAGCTGCTCAGGATAATAACAAAATGATACCAGCGTTTGGAAGTATCAAAAAGACAGCATCAACATCAGTGTTTAACTCCACAACGCCAGCATTTGGAGTCTCTTCTTCTACCCCTGCATTCGGAACTGCAGCCCCGGCGTTCGGAACAACGTCCACACCTGCATTTGGAACCAATCCGACACCGAGTATTTTCGGGACGTCGAAACCAGTGGAAACTGCACCGTCTTCCACTTCTGGGTTGTTTGCATTTGGCGGAAGTTCTACTCAACCTAGCGCGTCTCAAGCTTCCAGTGGATTCAATTTCTCGCAAAACCCAACTCCGGCGTCTGTGCAACCTATGGCTCAAAAATCTTTGTTCGCATTTGGAAATACTAGCACCAACACACAGCAGTCTGACGGTACCGGGTTTGGAGCTGCCGCCAACTTCAATCCACCTGCCGCCTCGGATACAACTGCGGGAACTTTTGTATTCAATACTCCCAAGCCGGACGCAGCCCCACCATTTTCCCTAATTGCGCCTACTTCCACATCGATATTTGGCACTCCTCAGGCTGCTCCTAGTTTTGGTCAGAGTCAATCAACGTCGGCGTTTGGTTCTGTGGCTCCGACTCCCAATGCCGGTTTCAACTTTGGAAGCTCCGCTACTCCTGCGCCTTCCGGATTCAACTTTGGTGGAGCAGTAAGTACTATTTTAACTTCCAGCTTGAATAAACATTAATGACATGAGACGAAAGGTTACTTTAGACATAAAATTGGTCAGGGAAAAGTTGAAAAGGTTGAACTCTAGTCCAGAACGACCTGAATTAGTCAACGTACTCTAAGTCGGATTAGAATCATTTACTAATTTTTTTTGACGTCATAAGAGCATTCCGAGGTGTATGAAATAATTCATGCTCGTTCCTCTAGATTTCCATAATGTGCGTTTTTTTTCGTTAAAAGTAAAAATATCGATTAGCTTAGCAATAAAGTAAAATAATGCAATGCGCTGTTATCCCTAGTTCTGAATAAAATGTGGAAACGTATTGTATTCTTTTTTTTATTTTTTTTTTCCTGTTTTAGAAATTCGTGCCTTTAAAAGAGTAATAAGAATATCTAAAAATATTGAAGAGAAATTGACAATTTTCGGAGCTATTTCTATTTGTTTATAAGAAGAAATTGTATTTTGTCGGAGAAAATTTTTTTTTTTTCATATCCTGCAACTGGGTATCAAAAACTAGCCCCTTAATTTACTGATTTTCGCGGATCGCTCATTACTCCAAAGCCATGAGTTGCAGCCACCTGAGGTTTGCGAGAACCGTCAGGGGAATATTTGAATAACATTTCAGGTGATTTTCAAAAGCCGTGTGCTAACAATTCTGTAAATCACATGGAATGAACGAAAACGTGGACATTTGCGGTCTTTTTGCACTTTAGGGCTAAACTAACTAAGGTAAAAAACTTTGTTGGGAATCATTACTTGGGAGGTGATTGGGGAATGAGAAAACTTTTCAGCCACAAGAAGTGGGTTTTTAATTGTTTAACAATTTTTTCTCCCAATCGAAAACTATCTAAAACGCGTTATGTTCAGTTAAGTTTGATGTATGTAGTTGTGAAAAAATCAGCTGGAACACCTCTTTCCAGAATAGAATTTGGTCCATTCTTCATATAATCCGAATGAACCGGTCTTTATCTGTTTGTTTCTAGTAGGTTTATACGGTTGTTAACGCGATTGTTGACTAATTAAAATTATTAACACAGGCAACAGCTGCTGCGCCTACTGGCGGTTTTCCATTCAACGCACCGAACTCGAATCAGGGTGTTGCCTTCAATCCCAACACGCCACCGACATTCAACTTCACTGGAGGCAGTGCACCAACAGCATTCAAGTATGTATAAGAACGAATTTTCTTTGCATTAAAACTGATTATGTTTTTTCTCACTTGATCACGAATCGAGTGGATTTTTAACCGTGAAAAGTCTGCGGCATTTTCACATTAATAAATATTATCGAAATATTCATTTTCAGTGCTGTACCTCAGACTATACCTCAGGCTACAACCCAGGCAACACCGCAAAGAAAATTCAAAAAAGCAGTTCGGAGAACACAGCCTCGGTAGACGAGGAGTGTAACGCACATGCGATTGTGTCGGTACTGTATAATAAATTAACTAAAAAAACTTATGAAATTTATTACATCAGTGTGGGTGAAATGCCAAGCATTCGTGTAAAAATATACCTAAGAACATTAAACAAACTAATTAAAAAGGAAAAAAAAAAAAAAAAACCATTCAACCAGAAATGTGCTCGAATAGCTACGACGACGACGATCACGACAACTACGACGACTAGGACAACCACTTGTGTTCCGCGCAGCAAGAACTAATGTATAAATTATTTAAATAATGTCTACGATAACAATCGGCAGAAGTAATAAGCTTTCAGTTTTGGCATGAAGCCAGTTTTTACCGATGCAGACAAGCCGTGACGCGATACGTGTATCGTTACGCCGAGTTTGCTTTGACGTGTTTTCTTTTTTTTTTCTCTCTCTCTCCTTCATTTTTCTGTTTGCTTTATCCTTGATTCTTTTTTGCAATTAATTTTACGCAGGTTTCTAGATGAAGGAAGCAAAAAAGAAATTGGAAAGAAAACTCAAAAAGTCAAGGATAACAATTATGAAACATGATACGACAGGGCAAAATTAATTTTGCTGAAAACGGTGAAACTTACAATATATATATATATATCTCTTATTGTAAGAGATTCACAGAGCTAAGCACAGAAGAATTGCATGCAATTAATACGAGACGATAGGCAGGAGCGTGTATCAGGCAACCTGCTCAGGTAAGTATAAGTCATTCGCGTAACTCACGACAAAGTGGGTCCCAGTGAAAAACTCGACATGGGTATTTTTTTGTTTTTTTCTTATAATGTACCTTGCGACGGTGAGATATGAAATATGAAAATAAAAATATGCATAATTATTTAACTATTGATCGTTTCGTGGTTTTCACTTTTCCTGCTATCATCGTCTGTTGTCTCAAGTACTAATCATATGTATGTATATTAAAGTCTGTTATAAAGAAGAGAAAATATGTCGTGAGTTCAGCGAATAAAATATAAACCGGAATACCATCATATATATATATATATGTATAGGTATATCGATTCGCAAAATATCCGATATCCATATTTTTAGTTAGGTAGTATCGCGGTCAGTTTTAACAATATTCGGTAAAATTGGCCCACGCATAGTGTATCATAAATACACTTGGAGGAAAAAAAAAAAAGTGGCATTCAGATAAAGTACAAACGAATTACGATTACCAAAAAAGAAGGGGGGGGGGGGCGTTTTGTGTCATTTGTGTAGTCGAGATTGTATATTTTTCTTATATATAAAATGAAAAGAAAAACGGAAGACTAATGATGAATTGTTGATGAAAACTATTAAGATAATAATTCTGAATGCCCCTTTGTTAGTAATTTAAGTATAATAATAATAATAAAAAAAAAAAACTATGTTGTGTGTTTTATCATAGGATGAATGAAGGATAATCAAAGTGTGTAAGGTCAACCTAAATGATAACAATAAGTAAAAAAAAAAAAGAAAAAAAAAACAAACAAACAAAAAAAAACAAAACAAAAGACCATGGGACTTCTAAAATAGTATTTATATTTTTTATTTTCTATTCTTACAATCAGTAAACCAACCGGCCGAATGAGCAACTAGATTTATTTAAGATATCTAATCCCTTTCCTCTTTGTAATTATCTTTTTCGTTTTTCTTACTCTGAAATAAGGTAGGATATAAGTAGGAGACAAAAAAAATTATTCTTTTTTAGCAACGAGAAGAAACAAAAAGAGAACTTGCCGAAGTTAATTATGTAAAATCGTAAAATCTAAATCCTTGCAGAGGTCCCAAGGTGCTGGATAAAGTAGTTAGCCAATGTAATGGTGATTAATGAATCAATATTCAGCCATATAATACATTTTATTTAATAATAAGTATAGCGTTATGTCTACATATAATAATAATAATAGTAATGGTAATAATAATAATACGACTTAGGTTTAAGGTATAATGACAGTGGCCAGTAATAACTCGGCACATTTTATATGACTCGGCCATGTAGCATGTAGGTTTGAAAAGAAGAAAATGCAAAACCCTGTTATACATTGTTGTGCTATAATTCATTGTTATATATTTTTTACACCTAAGTTTTAGGACGTAATAATACACACACACACACACACACCCATCCCAAAAAAATATAAAAAATTGAAGTTCTTAGTTCTTGTAACAATATTATAATACAGTGAATGTTAATATCGCGTGTCTCTCAACTCTCAGTAATATATATTCATATATATTACGATAAGCTTTTAACCATCCGTACTCAATACGCATTTGCACAAGGTGACACACCGTGAAACAGACGAGAGATTTGTGTGTTCGGAAAGGAAAAAGAAAAAATAATAACAATTTCTATTTCTCATCTACCGTACTTCCATTCCAGTTTATTAATTCAATGATTGGACCATTCTTCAAACAGTGTATATACATCATTTAAAATAGTTGTCACGTTAGTAGCATGTTGTTTCCGAGTCTGTAGACTTTAATATTATTTCATGCCAGGTTCAATATTCGATACTCGGTCTTATAAGTCTTCGTTTTTTTTTTAGTAGAAAACGAAATACATGTATGTTATCAGGATGTTTCATTCCTTCATCTACTTCATCTACTACGTCTTTGGTTGTGAAATCGTGGATATCGATTGATTTTAAAACTCATTTTTTACTTTACGTGGAAACAATTTGAAGAATTTACGTACTCTGCAAATAAGTGAGAAGATCACTCTTTCTACGTTTCTCATTAATTGTAGTATTATGTCATAGCAAAGTTGCTAGCAACGTGATTAAGTATAAATTTACTTGGCAACTGTACGTTAAGACCGGCTATGATCCAGGCTTTTTCATCAATCATTGAAATACATGGACTGAAGATCGGAAATACCTGATTTACTTCTAAAAATATATATATATATATGTATATCTATATATATATATATAATAGAAGATAACATATTAGTACTATAGATATAAATGACGAATAAAAGAAGTTAAAAAAGTAAATAAATAAAATAAAATAAAACAAACAACTTGCTGGTAAAGTGACAATGAGCCGAGTTATTAACTAGCGACACTGTCTTAAGAAGAAAGAAAAAGAAAATAATAAACTGTGAACATTCTCTGTATAGGCTGTGTCCTCCGTTTGTAAACGTGAAAAGTATAATTTAACGTTGTACAAACGGATTTCGAAATTATTCAATTATATTTACCGTCGTGTGCCAGGAATACGTATGCATTTAATAATTTTTCAATTATACATATACGGCCTTAAAGTTTTTTAACGACAAAGAAAGAAAGAAACAAAACAAAAAAAAAAAAAAAAAAGAAAAAAAAGAAAGAAAATGCAAACGTATTTACTTTGGGGGTATTATTGAATTATCTAAATAATGAATTTTATTGGAATTGTTTTATAGCGTTTTATACTCTCATCTAGCGTCTAGGGAAAATTTTCCTGTTTTATATAATTATAACGCATAGTAAGAAAATGTATGATAATTTTGAAAATTATTAGAAGTAGATACGCAACAGATTGATATTATACTGGCAACTTTAACATTTAAAATCACTTTGAATACAGAAGAAATACCGACCGTTGGAAAGATTTTCTTTTTTCGGATGTGATTGTAAAACCGGTGTACATTCTTGTTGTTGTTGTTGTTGTTGTTGTTGTTGTGTTTTTTTTTTTTTTTTGTTAATTTTTTTTTTTTTTATGATTTATTTAGTCAAAGACAACGTAACTTTCTACCTGTGGATGTACACGGAGTATAGATTGACGTTGTTTATCTCAGCATTTTTTAAACTGTATATCGAGAGTTTGTTATGAAATAAGTCCAATGAATGATTGAAGAAAACAAAGAGAAAAACGAAAGAAAGAAAGAAAAATCTAATGATTATATTGTGGGAGAATGTTCACCGTACGCTTATAGTTATGTGTAAAAAGTTTTCATTTTTTCCCCGAACCATAGGATAAAGTAGACAACAGTGTTAATAAAATGTTCGGTGTTTCTCAACTGAAAAATGGTATAGCGGTTAAAATATCGAACACAAAGACAAATGATGTAATATTAACGAAAAAAAAAAAAAAAAACAGGAAACAATAAAAGAGGCAACATTTTTTATTTTCTGCAATAACATGACAATGTGTGTTGAAAAAAAAAAAAAAGAAAGCGAAAGAAAAAAACTTGAAGTCATACGCAGGTCATGTATTGAAACAAATAATAGTCGGATCTAAATTAAGAATATGGTTCTATAATTTTTGCAATTTCTTAGGTTCCGTCATGAGAAATGTTCTGATTCTATTCATAGATTTTATTTTACCCTGCTTAGCTATGAATATATATTACGATTATAGTAATTGTATTCCGCCCGATTATAAAAACAGTATATATATATACCAGATGTATTGAACAGCGGTGAAATAATTATAATAACAATAATAATAGTAATAATAAATAATGGTAATTATATAAATTTCTAGAGTTAGTCGATAATGATTCTATGTTAATTACTGATTTAACAATGAACTGAAGTAATATGTATGTATAATCGGAAAAATAACGGAAGAAAATTTTACAATTTGCAAAATTATATAAACATTTCTGTGTTACGCTTCCAATGAAGATTTCTAATGTACATCATTCATTATCTCATATACATATTATAACATCCGACAAAGAGGTAGCTTTTCTGGTTGCGCAAAAGGAAACCTTTCATCATTTTTAATTTCGAACTTAATTTTCTTTCTCATTCGATTTGTTTAAATTATTATTATACATATTTTTCTTTTCTTTTTTTTTTTTACTTCCGTTTTGTTTTCAATCTGAAGGACGATATGAAATACACACTGAGACGCAAGAAAGTATCCGAAGTTAAATGAATGGAAAAAAAAACAAAAAAAAACAAAAAACAAAAAAAAAACCAACATAAATACAGTAAAAAATATGACGTTATACAATAATGTATGACTTGATAAAGTTGAGAAACACTGCGATAGGATAAATTCATATTATTGTTGTTATAATTATTATTCTTATTAATATTAAAAAGTGAGAAAAATGAAAGAAAACTGAAAAAAATTTACCCTCATCTTCGTAATCGTAAGAATCGTCATATTTAGTCTTAAAAAAAAAAAAGAAGAAGAAAAGAAAAGAACAAGAATAAAAAAAAAAAAAAAAGCAACAGCACCGTTTAACGAACAATGTTATGTTGTAACAACTTGGGCTTAAAATTTTTACTTTTTAGTTAGGAAATTAACGATCTTAGAGAAATAGATATTTATAGATCATTACAACATGAATGCAAGTAAATTTGAGCCAAAGAATTGTTTAGCGACTATTTCTGCGTCATCGAGACGCGAATTTTCATACATTAAATGAAAAAAATAAATAAAAACAAAGA